>NW_004440248.1:49814-73990 GCF_000330505.1 Entamoeba invadens IP1
CGGTGGATTCGCGCCAAGGGAGGACTTGGAAAGTGGGTGAAACGGTGCACAAACAGACTGTTTGAGTGTGCCTTCAGAACCTTCTTTTCAATGCTCCGTCTCACTCGGTTTCCACTGACTTGAGGTGATTTTTCGGCATTTTTTGAATTCGAGAACCAGACCTAATATTATCCCAGTTTCCTATTTACTATAATTTTAATTTGAATATGATTCGAAATAGAAAAAATAAATCTATTTTTAGAGGTGGTGGTCAATGTAGGTCCCGTTTCGTAACGGTTTTGTGGCTCACCTATATTTATCATTTTATAATAATTTATTTTTTTAATTTCTTTTTTGACACGAAATCAAAAAATTAGGTATAATAATTTATTTACTATACTCTGGTTTAAAATTAAAATCATTTTATATAAATTTAATTTATTTAAAATTTGATACAGTAAGACCTCGATTATTTCCATTTTTTTTATTTTAAAAACCTTGACACTTTCCAAATTGTAGATTTTGAATTTTTTAGTAAATTGTTATATCAGCTAATAATCAAATTAACTAACTTTAGATTACCTCGCATTTTTCCAAAAAATTTCAAACAACCAATCATATTTTTGAAATTGTCGAGGTTTAAAAATAATCGAGGTCTTACTGTAATTCAATTCAAAAATCATTATGTATGAGGTATTAGTGTTTTTGGATGAGATTTATATAAAATTAAATATTAAAACAAATAAACTCTATTAACATACAATGGAAAACGAGTTAACAGCACTCTCAGCACTCTGCACTAACGCAGCAAAGGAGGTGTCAGACTTCCACAAATTAAAAAAGGAATACAATTTTGTTGATGACAAGTCACTTAACATTGATCAACGCATTGAAAATGCAGAGGGACACTTCGACAGACTCGATGAGGTATTTGAGAGAAAGAAGAACATTACAACATCACTCAACACAATCGTCACCGATTTGGATAGCGCATCCAACAAAATCAAAAGTGAATTGGCTTCATATTCAACTGAGAGTGACAACGACAAGTTGTATGAGATATTTAATATTAGAATTGAACTTTATGAAGAAAAATGCAATATAGACACAAAACCACTTAAAGATACAGACCAGATTTATAAAATTGTACAAATTAAAAACTCCAACGTTGATCAAATTATTAAATCGCAGAAATTCATCAATTCAAAAAAACGCGAACACATCACACTTGAAGAGAAAAATGGTCTTGAGAAATTGACGGGGTACAAATTAGGAAGTGTTGTTTTTGACCCAGACAAAGACGACTGGTCAACAGACACTCCGGTGTTTATTGATAAAGTTATGAACAAATGTAACTTGTGTTTTTTGGTCGAAGACACTAATCACAACAAGTTTGGCGGTGTGTTCACTGGATATATTAATAAAGTTGGCGATTGGCTCAATGGTGGCAATTCGTACATTTTTTCACTAGTGAGAAATGGAACTTTGAATCCAAAAAAGTTTGGTAAGACAGGAATTGAAACCGATTATGAATTTTTTCTATATCCTCAATACAGTCAATATCTCTTTTTATTTGGTGTTAATGGTAATGATATATGTGTGCGCAAGAAAAATGAAAACGGGAGTTATTGCAATTCACACGTTTACACCGCCAAAGAGAACGAGTTGACTGATAACAAATATTTCACACCAAAGAGTGTTGTTGTTTTCCAACTTAACTGACTTTTTGTCATTTTTTATTTACATTTTTAAACATTGCAACATGTTGACTCCAAAAGTGCCATATTTGTAATTTGCCACGTCACCATAACTTGAATTAATGCACACAGTTTTAACAAAATCTGTCCTTTTGAAGGGTCGGACAGACGGAAAGAAAACGGGTTTTACCCTTCAAACTAACACTGGAACGAACACTCGATTAGGACATCTTTGATGTTTCTAGTCTTTCAGGCATCTCCTCTTTGTGTCAAGTATCTTCTCCGGAGATGGATACACGACGCCGCAACTCGCTGGGTTCAACAAGTTTCGATAGTTGCGGTATATCTACTCTTTGTGTCCCGTTGTATGTTTCTGAAGTATATTAAATGGAAAGTAAACTATTTTTCAAAACTCTGTACTGGGATGACCCAATTTATTGGACAAATAATTACTAAATTATTTTTTCTTTGCTTAACCCTCATTTTTTGTTTAAAATATTTACTCGTAAAAAACAAAATAACAAACTTGATTTTTTTTAAATTTACTTGACAAATTGCACCCAAAATTTACTTGAAAAATATAAAAAACAAACTTGGGATTAAAATTTTAATTACCATAACACAAATTTTGCCCAAAAAAGAAAACACAATTTTTAAATTTAATATCTGTGTGTACAGAATAGCCAAGTTGTGTTTCATATAAAAATAAAAAGTATGAACGAGTAAAACCAGCATTTATAAAATCGTTTAAGACTTTACAATTGAAAAGTTTTATTTTTTATTTTTTAAATGTTTATTTCATTTAATACTGTAGTAATTAGCGAACTTGTTCGTTTTTAAATGTTTGTTGTTTTATGTATCCGATGGCTATTATTTAATTGTTGAAATTAACAAAAACTTGTTATTAGTTAAAGTATTATATCATTCAACGCAATTGTGTCGTCCGTCACATCGTTTGTTAATCATTATATTGTCGTTTATCTTATGTTTATCTGAAAGATAAAATTTTACTCACGTTTAGTTACAAAATGAATCACTAACCAAAAAAACGAACCTGGAAAATCGGGAAAGATTTGCCTAAATTTTGGATGCTTTCCCGATTTTTTGTTCAATAATTGAAATTGTATTGATTTTTAAGGGTTTCAAACTGTGTACTGTTGTTGGTTCAACAAAAAGGAAAATAGAAAATAAAACAGATAAAAAACAGTAAATAATGGAAAATTAGGACAAAGGGTTTTTATAAATTTTGGAAACAGTACAGAGTTTTGGAATACAGTTTAGTTTGGTATTTTTATTTATTATGGGTTTTTTCAAATTACAAACTATATGATTATATTATAATCATATTAAAGTTAATATTGTCATCTAAAAACAAATAGCACGAATGTTGATATAATTAATTATAATTTAATAGTTTGGTAACACAAATTTATAAAGCAACAAACTTAGAAAAGATCAATAGACTTTATTACATAATTAGAATATTACAATTGACAGTATATAGTAAATTGACTATTTTAAATATATAAAAACATCAGTTATGTTGTGAAATGAATCGCTACTTTTAAATGTATTTTTGCGTTCTACAGATAAAGTTAATATGATTAAATTAATTTGTAACGATTTTGTATCGAAACTCTAATTCTTTATTAAAAATAGAACATCACAATCTTTTATTGTCATTGGATATATCCATCATTCAATGAAAATTATTTGAATAGGCATTTTTCAAAGACTCGAGGCATCTAGTTGAAATTAAACTATAAAAAATAATAAAAATATTATTATTTGATAACTAGACTCTTGTATTTTAACTAAAGTCTAATTTTTAATTAATGAGGGAGATATTAACTATATATTTAGTTTTTTAATTATAATAAATAGCTTTTTTTCTTTTTTTTTCGAAATAATAATTTTTTGTTTTATTTTTAAATTTTTTTACTTTTTGACCACATTATACATTTAAAAAAAAAGCAAAAAATGTGGAGTTTGTAATTTTTTCTTTGGCTAATTTCCGAGTAATATCAACCAACCGGCAGACCATTTAATACAGTTAATCACAGAAGTGTCATAATTTAAAGGCGATTAAAACGTGAAACCGATTGATTTGAAAAGCAAAACAAAATTGACAACCAACGTTTCTTTGAGAATATCAAATAGTAAAAATTAATAAGAAATTTACTATGTATTTATGGTTTTTAATTAGCGATGGTCGATACTATATATTATAATATAAAAAAAACTGATATAATAAATTTCCTTGTTGTATTTTTGGAATATCATTAATTAAAAATCAGACTTTAGATTTTAATTTAAAAAAACTATAAAACAATGTAATAATTATTTATTTTTGTCTTTTTGTGTTTTACTTGAATCGAATTGTTCTTAGTCTTTAAAAGTAATTGCACTAACCCGATCAATTTCAAGTTGTTTGTTGTTCAGATCTTCACCGGCCTTTCTGACCCGTCTTACAACTCAACAATTCTCAATTCTCCATCTCTGACTTATTGTCGAGTCTTCTTCAAATCGGCTTGTGTCTTACCAATATGAGTGTTGAATGTAGACTCTTTCTGTTCGAATTCTGCAAGCTTTCTCTCAGCCTCTTCAACCTTTCTGGCATACTGTTTAGCTTGTTTCTTAGCTTTAGCAGCTGCGTCTTGTGCTTCTTCCTTTTCTGTTTCGCTTTCAATTTAGCAATAGAAGCTCCAGTAGCACCGGCGTCTGCCAATTTAGCTTCTGAATCGGTGACTTTAACTCTAAGTTTTTGAGTTTCTTTGTCGGGTTTTTGTTTCATTGCTCTCTCCTTCTCAAGTTCCTTCTGTGAATCAGCCTTTTGAGCAGTCAAAGAGTTAATAAATTCATCAAAATGTTCCTTATATTCACCAAATTCGTTTTCGTTCTCCATCACTTCTCTGAGTTTGTCTGCATTGCTCTTCTTCTGGGTTTTAATCTGTTGGGCAGTTATTTTTTAAAGATCAAGTTGTTCATTCAACTCAGTCAATTTCTTCTCGTAAGTGTTCTTCGACTGTTTATAAGTCTTCGCAGCTTGTTCAAAGGCTTCCAATTTTAACTTCATCTCAGACATATCATCTTCAAGTTTGTCGCATTCGTCTTGTTTCTCATCGAGTTCTGTCTTTGTTCTCATCAATTCTTCGGAGGCAGTTTTATAATCTCTCATAGTCTTCTCTCAGCCATCTGGACATTCTTCTCAAAAGTTTCAGCTTTGACTGTGATTTTAGCGATATCCTTCTCGTACTTTTTTTAATCAATTGGGTCTTAGTGTGGTCTTTCTTTTTTTGATCAAGTTCAGTTCTAACACTCTTCAGTTCGTCTTGGTATTTCTGTTTCATCTCTTCATTGCCATCTTTGTCATCATTTGCAGTGTCAAGTTGTTTCTGTGCCTTGTCAACTTCGGCATTCAAGTCGTTAATCATCTTGTCCATTTCCTCCAAATCATTTTTATTCTTCTCCTCATCTGTGAGTTGATCAACTTGGACGGTCAAGTCATTCGCTTTTTAGTCAACTTTTCTTTAGTGTTATTTGCTTCATCTAAGTTGAACTGGACTTCCTGCAACTTGCTCTCAGCAGCTTTTCTTGCAGCATCTGCACTGTCAGCCTTTTGTCTTTCTTCATCAAGTTGGGCTTGAATTTCAGCAATTCTTGCATTCAACATATTCTTCTCTTCTTTTTGAGCAACAGAAGCTGGTGCACTGACATGGAATTAAAGTGATAAGACTTGTGCATTGAATGCTTTGACTTGGTCTTCCATCTTCTTTCTTCTATCAGATTGGTCAGCAGCAGTCTTCTCGTCCTCCGTTTTGTCGTCTAATGCCATCTTCTTTTGTGCTTCAAATGCCTTAATCTGTGATTCATAATTCTTAATCTTCGAAGCGTCTTCGACAGATTGCTTCTTCATATCTTTCTTAGCAGCATCAAGTCGAGTGTTCTGTTCTTTCAACGCAGCAACTGCCTTTTCCAAATCAGCGATTTGGTTGTCTCTCTTGATGACTTCAGTTTGATCAATATTTGAAGTCACAACTGGTCTCTCTTCAAGGTCTTGTACTTGTTGTTCCAAATCGGCTATATTTATTCTTGTCTTTAGCTGTTCTGTCTCTTAATTCAGTCAACTCGGTGTTGTTTGCTTCTAAAGTCTCTTTGTAACTTTTTGATTGAACCATTCAAGTTGTTGGTCTCATCTTCGTGTACTGAGACCAAGTTAATGAGTTGGTCATATTGGTCTTGAAGCTTCTTCTTTTCAGAAGAAAGTTGGTCTTTGTCATTCGTAAGTTCTTCACCTTTTCTTTAATTTCGTCGTTTTCTGTTTTCAACTTCTTGGCAACTTTTTCTTTCGCAAATTTGTCCTTCTTGACTGTTTCAAGTTCTTCCTTTTCTTTTTGTTATTCAGCAAGCAGTTCACTCAAGTTATTAAGTTCAACGTCTTTTTGGTTCATTATCGATTTGGCACCAGCCAAGTCTTTTCCAGTCTTCTCCATATCGTCTTTCAACGCTTGGATTTGGGCTTCGTAGTCGGCCTTCTGTGCTTTCAACATATCAGAGTCATTCAGACCATCTTCAATTCTCTTAACCAACTCAGCAAGTTTTCTCTGAGCATCTTTATTAAAAGAATCAAGTTTTCTGTTCTTATCTTCTAATTCGTCTTTCTCCGAGTTTAAAGCAGAAATCATCTTATCATTTACACCATTTGCTGAAGTCAAAGCAGCAGCCTTAGTCTTCTCAGCTTGCAATTGTTGGTTATACCCATCTTTTTCGTCTGAGACCTTCTTGTTCTGAGCAACTTGTTTGTCGAGTTTCTTCTCAGTATCGTCAAGAGCCAATTGAGTCTTTTTCAAATCATTTTTTAGTATTGGCAAGATCGTCTTTAATATCATTCAAACAGAGCCAGTGTTTTTATTCTATGCACTAACATCCGAAATGGTGTTTTGCAAATTCTTTACTTGTTTCTCCAAGTCACCAATATCGTCTTCCTTCTCGTGCAATTGTGTCTCAAGATCCTTTGAATTGTCTTCTTCAACCACTAGTTTCTTTTTCGAGTCAGAAATTTCACCTTCCTTATCTTCAATATCTTTGTTCAACTCTATGATGACACTATCCTTCTTAGCAATAGTGGTTTTGTGTTCAATATTTTCGTTTTGAAGTCTTTGATTATCAGCTTTAAGTTATTTGTACTCAGTGGTTAACTTGCCCAAGTCTTCCTTTCCTCTCTTAATATCACCTTGGAGTTCCTCAATGTGTTCTTGTTCTTCTCGTGACTTCATATCAGCCTTGTCGAGAGAAACCTTCTTTGACTCAATATCTTCTTTAAACTTTTGGACTAAAGCTTCCAAGTCGACGTTCTTGATTTTCATCTCAAAAAGTGCCTTCTCGGCGGCTTCTCTCTTTGCAATTTCTTCAGCAAGCTTTTTCTTCAAAGTTTCAATTTCTTTGTCCTTGGCTGCGGTTCTTCGTTGACTCCTCTCCTTTTGAGTATTGGTCTAACCTTTTGTAACAATCTGAACCAAACCCAATTTCTGAATTGGTACCAAGTGTGAATGGTGTCTTGAATGACAATAATGGCAATATGTTCATTGAGTTTCTGTTCAATAAACTTTCTTTGTGAGATTACTTTTGCACACACATGAAGACCACCGACAAGTTCAGTGACTCTGTTTTCTCTAATCTCTTCAATTTCAACAAGAACACCAACCTTGGAGAAAATTTTGGTCTTATTTAACTTGAATTCTTCAGTGTTCACTCTTGCCATCCTTTTTATACTTCTCACAAAATAGTTTCATGAGATCCTTGACTACTGGCATAGCATCTGAAGACTTCTTGTTGATGTTCGTTCCAAGAAAAAGGTATCTCTTCAAGAATTCGTTGTAGATGATTCATTTTGTTTGGATACCCAAGACGTGTAATTCTAATACCTTCCAAGACACCATTGCATCTCAATTGCTTCAAGACAGTCGAGTCAATGAAGTAGTGTCTTCTCTTCTGTGTATTTAAAAGAATGCATATAATATAATGTGGTGTAGTCATTCTCAATTTCTTCATAAGATCATCAAGTTGTTCTCTGTAATTAGATCCCACAGTCAAAAACTTGGCACCTTTCTATCCCTTGTTGGCTCCACCAGCCGAAGCTCCGAAGTCATCACCACCGGCAACATGCAAACTGAACAATTCTGAAATGAACTTCCTTTGATAAGTCAAGAAAGTCTTTTTTATATGGCTTCAATGTATCTTTGTTCTTTCAAATTCTGTCAATATCATCATATCTTAGTTTTATTTGAATTATTCAGTTTTACTTATTTACTAATTTTTTTTATTTATATAAATAATATAAATAATACTTTATTGATATTAATATAATAAAATATATGTTTATGTTTACTAGAATAGCTATATATACTCAGTGAATAATTTTCATAGAAAAATAAAAAAGTGTATAGTAGTATATAAATTATGGGGTTAGCTATCTTCCACCGACACCAGTGCACATAAGTTGCACAATTAAATAAAATCAAATAACATTTTGTGAAAAATTGTGTTTTTCTATTTTTGATTTTTTTAAACCAAAAAAGCTTTTTTAATTGTAGCAATTCTTCAAACTTTTAAAGTTTTGTAAAACTATCTTTAAACTCAAAAAACAAACCATTCAAATGAATTCGATACATATCGACTACGTCATCAATGTTGATGAAAAAGAGAATTATAATTACTTTAAAACGCCTCAAGTGGTTGTAAACCAAATAACAGAAGCATTCAAAGAATATTCATTCGAAACCCAAGCAAGAAAAATGAAAGAAGCATCAGTATTTACGATCAACGGTGGTGCATTTTCTTTATTCACAACTGCAAACAGGCATACAAACAGTTCGAATCAATTTTTCAAATGTGTTTACAGAGGTTGTAAATGTAGATTAGTAATGTCACTTTCAAAACAAAAATCCCATGTGGTTCAAATTACTTTTCACCATCTTCATTCTCATACATTTGATTATCTCCCAGATAATGTCAAACCATTTTTCACACAAGAAGAAATGAAAAGGATGAAAGACAGATTTAAGCTTGGTATATCTCCAGACAATATTAAAGATGAGTTTGGACTACCTTTTACAGGTAAAGTGATGTCATCATTATTACACAAAGATAGAAAAGACAACCAATTGTGTCAAGCCAAACAACTGAGAGATTATTTTAATTCCTTGTCAGACTGGTCTACAATTATATTTACAAATCGACGTGGTATTTTTCAAGGTTGTGTTTGTATCAACCAAACATTATGTACATCAAGAGATATCGGAGAAGTTGTTGTTGATGACACTTGTGGAACTAATGAATTTGGATTACCTCTAGTTGTTGCTGTAAATATTGACAAAGAAAAAAGGTCTCATTGTGTGTTTTTCGCTTTGATGACTAACAGAACGACACAATCTTTTGTATTGGTCTTTTCTTATGTTAAAAAATTTTATGATTTGACAGTAGTCATTTGTGACCGTTGTTTGAGCCAAACAAATGCTCTGCTTCAAGTTTTTAAAGACGTCAATTTGGTGTTTTGTACCAGACATATAAGACGTAATTTAATAACAGAGTTTGGTAAATACCACCCACTTGTCAATTTATTTAATAAAGTGGTGTTTGGTAAAGAAGGAACCGAAGAACAATTGATTGTAGCAATGAAAAACCAAATCATACAAGATGAAACATCTAAAATAGAAGAAAACTTTTATGATGATAAAAACACCGAACTTGACGGTAACCATATTATGGATTGTGTAAAAGAAACTTTAGAAACATTGATTGAATGTACCAATAAATCAAATATAAAGAACTCTTCGCCAACCAAGTGTCGAATGTTTCGTGAACTTCTCGACTGTGCAAAATGCTGGCTTCCAAGTTCGATGATGACTAAAACCACCAACTCCACCTCAAATGGAATTGAGGGCTTTTTTGGATGGCTCAAACGTAAAATTGAACACAAAAAGTGCACTCTCGAACAAATAGCCAAATCTTTAGTCTCTTGTTCTAAGACATTAGAAACAAATTCCAATTATAACTATAATAACACTGACAATATAAACCTTCTTTCTAGTTATTTTGAAGATGATGTACTTATATGTATAACTCGATCAACATCTGATGCTTTGGTTGAGTGTGTAAAAACGGTACGAGATCCTCTTCTTATGTCTTTTTTTTGACTCAAACACGTGTATTACTTCCTTAAATTCGTGTTCATGTCTATCATTTTCTAATAATGGATTTCCTTGTCCCCATTTACTAAGACTTTATATCTCAAGTTTCAAAAAAGTTCCTTTAAGACTGTTTGATTTAAAAAGACTCAAAACGTCAGCCAAACTTGTTACGCATGAGTCTAAAGTCCTTAAACTCGAAGAGTTAAAAAATTTGTCATTTAACGATTTTCAAATGCTACTCGAGAAGTATTACCCAAACGTCAAAGCCAATCCTCGAATTATTCCAACAGTCATTAATGTTTTTGAAGGGAAAAAGGTTGTGTTTGAAGAAGTCCAAGAAGAGAAAATCGAAAACAAGAACTCATTGGGAAATAAATTAATCTCTTATTCGAGGACTCGTAAATAACAGAAACGACAATTGGAACTTGTTTAAATGAGACTCTTGTTGTTGATACCATTAAAGATCCTACAAAACTCACCAAAATAAAACAAGTCAAAGCTTCAACTGAAGTAGACTTAGCTGAAGGAAAGACAAAATCACAACACAAGAAAAAAGATCCATCTCAATCTAAACCGAAGCATTGTTTTGTTTGTGGCAATCTAGGCCATTATGCAAAAACTTGCAAAATGAAGCAAATAACACCAGACTTTAAACAATAACTAATCTATTTAATTCAATTTTTTATTACCTTTTTATACACTTTGATTATTTATACATTTCATATATTGCCCATAATTTGATAGTAGGCAAATTGTTTGTGTATTGTACTGCAGCCTCAGCTTAAAAATATATTTTTTGTATCATTCACACCTAAACTTATGTTTCAAAATAGACTTTTGACATTAAGAAAGTCGCCAGATATGACATTAGGCAGTATTTATTTACAAATGAAGACAACTGTGGTAAACCTCGTCTTATTGTTTACAAAGAAACAATGTGTGATATTGTCAATTTATTTTAATCATAGTTTGTTTTTTAAGTTTAAAGATAGTTTTACAAAACTTTAAAAGTTTGAAGAATTGCTACAATTAAAAAAGCTTTTTTGGTTTAAAAAAATCAAAAATAGAAAAACACAATTTTTCACAAAATGTTATTTGATTTTATTTAATTGTGCAACTTATGTGCACTGGTGTCGGTGGAAGATAGCTAACCCATAAATTATGTTAAATTAAAGGATACAACATTATAAACTATATTTTATCATAATTTAATTGAATCGCGAGGAGGACGGTTTTGGAAAAACCTGAAGGGGCGAAGCCCAAACGCAGAGATCTGAATTTAATTATAAAGGGGCAGAAAAAAAGCGATGTTGCCAAAATAATAGTAATTTAATAACACTTTTATAGTTAGTTGTATAGTTTATTTTTCCACTTTTCCGCAATTTGATTCAAAAAAACAAGGTTAACATAACTTAATTTCTTTTTTCGAAATGCCAAAAATCATTTTTGAGATTATACATTAATTTTTCTTGTAAAGATAAGGTTGAATTTGTCGAAAGACAAAAGGGAAGCATAAAAAAACGACTTCTAAACTGTTCTTTGAAGCAAGAAAAATATAAAAATTGGTTAAAAAAACAATAAAAAGTTTTTAAAAGTTGATTAATGTCTTCAATAGAATCAGTCGAATAACGTTGTTAAGTCCAGGGTCCTCCTTTTTCAAAAAACCAGCCACCACGTTTCACCACATCAACAAAAAATGACACGTGTTAATAGAATGTAATTTTTAATTTTTACTTAAGACAATTAATTATTCCAGGACAACTTTTGCTTTTAGGTAAAAAAATTTCAACTTTTTTTAAAATCTTTTTTTACAATTTAAAACTAATTAATTATTATCAAACTATATTATTAAACTAAAATAACAACACAATTTTTTTTATTAAAAAATTATTTAATAATTTTAATTTTAAAATAACAATAATTATACATAATTAATTAATTCCACATTTGAATTATTATTCATTTCTTGGTTTTTGATTTCTGTATTTGATTTTCTTTTTTGTTTAAATAAAAGTCCTTAACAAGAACTCGCTCTCTTAATTTTTCTTTGGTGATATTACATTGTGAGAATCTTTTCAATATGGAAAAACTCGACTCAACCATCGCTGTTGTTGGAGGAATGCTTAAGAGGACCGCCAAAAGATAATAAAGCCTCGAGTTCTTACTAAGTATTGGAACATAATCCAAAAGATCCAAAGAAACAGAACTTGTCAGAACACTGTTTTTACTTTTTGCTTCTTTTGTTTGTTGTATTTTTTCCCTGAAAGTTGAAATGTCAGAATAATTTCGTAAATCTAGAATTTCGTTTTTATAATATTCAAATATATCAGGTACTTGTAACTTACCAGTAATAAACGCATCAAAGTTGTTTGCGAAGTCACAGTAGTAATTCAATTGTTGATTATTATTTTCGGTGTTTTGTGTTTGATGTTTAATAAACTCGGCACTGCTTCCTTTAAAAACAGGAGCGATTGCCACAGAAGAAAATCTTACGAGAAGGGACGATTCAAGACAATCCAACAACTCCAACATTCCATCAATTGGATATGTTTCATCGTCAAACTCCTTCATGTGCGGGAAATGTTCGTAAGACCTGTTAAACACTTCGCTGATCATTTTCTTGACGTCGTTGGTAAACATTTGAATCTTTTTAAAACTTCTAAAAATAATAGACTTTTTTTCCTACAATTCCTTGTTGAGAAGTTGAAGTCTTCCGAGAGTATCGACGATAAAACAAATATTCATCTTTGTTGTCGTATCTCGAAATATATTTTTAAGTTCTTCAACCGTGTAATTTCCGTAAATATAATCTTGAATTTCAAAATTAATCAAATGTGTTTTGACGTTTTCATAATTTTTTAAGATCCATTTAAATGTATTTTCTAAAGATAAAAATCTTGTCTTACAATATGTTGGTGGAGTAGTTTTGTATTTATCATAAAACTCACCACCCTCCCTTAAGAATTCACAAATATCGGAAATTATTTCTACACAATCACCCATACCTTTAACACCAAGACATTCTTCTGTGCACAAACTTAGTCGATGACAAAAACACCATACCGGAAACAAGGGACACTTTCTTCCTCCTTCTTCCTTGTATTCATTCACCATTCGTATGGCCATTCCTTTGTTAACACCCATCACATTAGCACCACCATCTCCAACAAATGCAGATATTTTATTGTGATCAACATTGTAATCATCCACTTTTTTCTCATATTGCTTGCCAATAAATGACCAGTCGCATTTCCATACTGTACTTTCATTTCTAGTTGCCTTACACTGACGTTTAAATCTTCATCCACTACACGCACAGAAAAAGAGTACCATGGTTTTTTGTATAACTTACATTCATCTTAAGCAAACGCCACAAATAAAGCTTTGTCAATTTCAATGTTTACTTCATCAATACAACTATTTGAGAATTCGCTTACTCTTTTTGTTAATGTTTGATTACTTGAACATACCTTTTCAAGTACTTCAACGCCATACTGCTTAACCGAGTCAGCACACAGAGATATAATATCTTTTAACACGTGGTATTTTGATACTATGTTATTGGCAGCAAACAACATTGCCAATTCATTTGTGAGTTTTCTTCCTCCATCAACTGAACTTTTATCATAACTTTTTTTTAGTGTGTAATTGTGGTGTTACAATTCCGAATGATTTGTAGTGACCGGCTTTTTGACCCGCATTGTATGCATTTTCAACTATTTTTCTAACTTCCACATTTTGACATTCATGATGTGTCACGTAATGTTCGGAAGCATCATTTTTGTTTGGGAAATACCCACAAAATTTACAACAAAATAATCTTTTGTTTTTGTCGAGTACTTCAGTTAGCCTTTCGTCCCATATATTTTTTTTCATCTCAATTGGGAACTTTGGTGTAAGCATGTTGTTATTAAAAAGTTCAAAATAACAATTTAGGTTTTAATTATATTTTCAATTAAAAAATAAATGTTATCGAATTGTATCTATAATATAGTTGTATATATTATAACATATTAAGAAGTGTTTGGGAGAAATAGATGTATTTGGTAAAAAAAGCATATTTTGTTTTTTCTTGTATATTTTTATTTTGAATTGCTCTTTTTATTATTTTTTTTACCTCTTTATAATTAGAAATAAATCATGCCACTTATATTTAGAAAGGAGGACCCTGCAAAGATAATGTTTAAGTTCTCTAAAATCAAGGATAAAAATTTAAGTGTTTTGTTGGCTCTGTTATTCACTCTTTTTTCCTAATGATAAGTCTGTATTATTTCAAGGGTTTTTATAGTATAATTTATAGTTTTGTATAGAATGTTATAATATTTTTATTTATCATCCAAGTGATATACCAACATATTTTATCGGATTTAAATTCAACTCAAATACATTTTACTGTAAGTTTTATTCATTTTAAAATTATTCGTTTCCGTTATATTTTTTCATAATAAACATTTAAAGGTTTAAAAATCTATTAAAAACTATATTTTAACTATAAAATACTTACTAATAAAACCATCAGTTGTTTAATTTAAAAGTTTTGATTCTTTTTGTTTTGTAATAGACCAAGTAAAAAAAATTTCAGAAAGTTTTAAAAATGAGCTTTATAACAAAGACCATAAATGCCTATTGGTTACAATATTTGAATATAGAACCACAAAACCAAGCGCTCTCAAAAATCTTGGTTCTAGTAATTAAAATAAAGTCCGAACACATGAATTTTAATTTAGTTTGATTAACGTGTTTGTGTTCTTTTTACGATAATTTTGAAAAAAAAATGAAATTGTCTTATCGTTTGTTTAATGCTTTCAACTAGACGAAAGATTGTTAATGCAGTATCTTTAGACTATTTTATTACAAAAAGCTTTAAATTAATCTAATTTTTTTTCTTTGAGTTGATAAAGATAAAATTAAAGCATACCAGAATCCCTGATATGTTCAAACATCTAATTTTGTTAACTTGATACCACATTTTCATTTTCTTGTGGTTCAAAAAGCTTATAAATTATTCATAATAAAAATTATGTCTTGCTTGTGTTGAAAAGTGTTATTTTTAATTATATTTACTCATCAAGTTTTTTCGTTTTTTATCTTTTCTGAACATATGTTTTTGTAAATAAAAGGAAGATAAATAATAGAGTTGAATAATAACCAAAATGTGGGATTATTAGGGTTGACGTTTATTAGTTTTAGAGTTGCTTTAATCCAATTATTTCTTTTTTTACTCTTTGAAATTGTTTTAAAGCGGGAATTGCTAAAAAAAAATAAGTTTAATATGGTAAACATTATTGTTTTTTTGCTGATAGTTTCGTTTATTGTAAGAACTTTCTATAGTTCTAAAAATATAACACTAAAAAACAACGTTTGGGGAGTGTACAACGTTTACAGACTGACTTTAATTAAATCTTTGTTTTTTTACCAAATATATGACGATTTTGAAACGAACAAATGATTATTAAACATTAATATAATTGAATTAATAAACAAAACAAAACAATAAAATGTTAATCAAAACAATTAAAAACAATTGTTGAGACTAATATTTAAAAATTACCTTTTTTAATAATTCCATTCAATTTTAGTTTCAATGATTATATTGTTGTCAAATAAACATAAATTTAAATAATATCAAGTATTATAAAAAAAGTGGTTATATTAATAAAAATAATAACTATATTTTTAATAATTGTGCTAATTAAGCAATTGTGTTTAGGTTGAAATATTAAATTGGAACATTAAAACTAAGCAAAATAAAATTGTTAAGCTTTTTAATTTTCATATTTTTAACTGTTAATAACGATACGTTATTATAAATGGTTATTTCAATAAATGTTATATGTTATTGATATGTTGGTTTATAATAAAGGAAATCAATATCTTAAAACAAATGGATAATTTTTGTTGTGAATCACAATAATTACCACAATAAATTTATCAAAACTTGTAACAATGTAAATGATTACATATTTTTATTTAAAATACTCATTTAATGAAAGATTTCCATTTTTATTATGTGATAAATTTGGACCCCAAACAAAAAATGAAAAGTTGTTTTAAACTACATTTATAATTACAAATTAGTTTCAAAAAAAAATGTTATATAAATGATTTGAATAATTTTTTGTTAAGTCTTTTAAATATAAAGAGATGACATAAATAACTTTAGTTGATCAACAACAAAAATTTTATACTAATAATAGCGCTAATAAAATTTGTTTCTATTGACAAAAAAATAAAACTGAATTAAACAAATGCTTTTAACCTTTTTAGTAATACTTTTGGCAAACGCGGATCCTTTTTTGAAAGTTGGAGAAAAAGAACCAAGAACAACTTATCCCAACTGCAAAAAGTTCAAAAGAATACTTGATGATAATGGAAATCCGACTGATACTATCAATTGTATTGAGTGTGAAAATAGTTACTTTAAACTCGAGAATGGAAAGTGTGTTTATGATCCAAAAAATTGTAAAGTAGATGATCCCTATGTATATAAAAGTGGTGCTGAATGCAAATTTTGTGATTATGGATGTAACAAATGTAGTTCAACAGGTGCCTGTACTTGTTCTTTTAACGACATTTTTGACACTTGCAAAAAATGTGTAAGTACTTTTGATTCAGTAAGTGGATCAACAAAAACGACAAAATGTAAGTATTGTGGGCAAGGACTTGCAACAAAAGTAAATTTAGATGAGTGTGAAGATGCTCCAAATGGAGACGAAATTTTTGATAAAACAAATTGTGCTCTTTCTGGATTGGAAAAAGGCAAACCTGTATGTTTAAAATGCTATGGAGACAAAACACTTAATGAAGAAAAACATTGTCAAACCAAACAAAAAATAATTGAAGGTTGTTTAAGACAAAATGGGGACAACTGTTTGAAGTGTGATGTTGGATACATTCTATCATCTAAAGAATGTGTTAAAAAAGACGCAAATTGTAATCAACTCAAAGAAACACTTACAAAGATTACTTGCACATCATGTAGAGAAGGATATTACATTGAAGATACAGGAAAATGTACAATGTGTGGAGTGAGAGGAGATGAAAACAAACAGTACGACAGTTTGTGTGAATTGTATGATACCACCAAATGTACTCAATGTAATAAAAGATGTAAAGTTTCCGGAGGTAAATGTGTTTCCAATTACTGTGTTGAATTCAGATCGGATGGGAAATGTGGTATTTGTGAAGACGGATATTATGCACTTAATGGAATATGCAATCCGTTTGCAAATGATGGGTTAGATAAATCTTCAGGAAGCCCAATTTGCAAGACTGGATATTATCTTGATTATGATAAAGAAACAAAAGTTTATTCATGCAAAAAATGCAAAGGACATTTTATGGATTGTTTGACTGCAGATACGCCAATGCCTGGAAGTTCTTTGTACGATAATTGGAAAGCGACAAAAACAGAACCATGCGAAGATGAAAATTGTGCGCAATGTGCCGATGATGGTGTGACTTGCTACAAATGCGCTTTCAATAATGGAAACCCAAATGGTGTTTTATTAAATGGAAAATGCATATTAACTCCAACCGAAAATTTGGTAGAAATTTTATCGGACGCGCCAGCTGAAATTGGTACTTATGATACAACTTATAAGTTCTGTAAGTACAAAGGAGTGAACTCTTTTTTTGAAGAGTTGGTACCAGCATATAACGAGACCACCAATCCTGGAAGTAAATGCAATCCAATTTTAAGAAGAAGTTACATGTACAAAACACAAACTACTGATAAAACTGAAATAGAGTGCGCGAAAAACAACAGAGATGTGACCAAAAACTGTATGTGTAAAAATGGATATTATCAAACAAATGCTTCAACGTTTACAGATTGTTCAAAAATGACTAACCTTGACGGTTGTATTGAGAGTGCCAATGGCAAATATTGCACACTCTGCGCAACTGGAGCAAAATACACATCAGAAGGAAAATGTGTTTGTCCAACAGGAACTTATTTAAAAGATGAAAAATGTGAAAAGTGCCCCGAAAAATGTGCAACTTGTGTTTGGGAAACTGGTCAAACAAAAGTGACTTGTTTGACATGTCAACCAACACTTTATAATGGACAGGGAAGAGACCCAACAAAACAATGTGAATGTAATACCGATTTTTTAACTGAAGCTAATAAGATAGATGTCTGTGTCAAGAAAATAGAAGGATGCTCAAATAACAAAAATTATGTTGTCCAAAACAAACAAATTAATTGCTTGCAATGTGATAAAGATCATATGGCAATTGGATTTGGAACAACACAATGCTCGCAGTGTGTTGATGGATATTATATGGACAACACAAAAGTGTGTCAAACATGCAATCATGGAATCGGATGTTTAACATGTGATTCAACTGCTTGCACTCAATGTAAAGATGGGAATGCTATTTTAGCACTGCCTGCTTCAGACCCAACAAAGTATTGCACAACTTGTAAAGAAGGTTTTACATTCAACGAAACCGATGGATCGTGTGCAAGATGTCCAAGTGTATGCAATGGGTGTCAAATTAAAGATGGAAATATAGAATGTTTGGGTTGTAAAAATAGTAGAAATCCACCAAAATGTGAATGTGATCAGGGCGTCTATCTTGATCCAAATACCAATACATGTGTCAATTGCCTCAACGATTTGACTGTTTGCAAAAAGGAATGTGACTATGGCAACGGCATTTACGTCCATTGTACTGAGTGTGTTGATGAATTAAGAGAACCAACAACAAATTGCACAACATGTAAAGACACCAACAGGTTTTTGAATATTAATGGTAAATGTGAACCTTGCGCTGATAATTGTAATGTTTGCACTGATAAAGAGCATTGCACTGTTTGTGATCCAGCAACTTTCAGAACTGGTTTTACATGTGAAAAGTGTATCAAAGGGTATTACTTGGACACCAAAGAAAATAAATGCAAACAATGCGACAGTAAATGTGAAAATTGTACAAGTGCAACAGACTGTGAAAAGTGCATTGATGTAAACCGCAAGCCAGTTCCCGGGAATAAGTGCGAAGGATGCAATGATGGATATTATCTAAGTGGGGAAAATTGTTTGACGTGTTCAAAGAATTGCAAAGTATGTGAAGACCAAATGAAGTGTGTTAAATGTGCTGTTGAAAATTTCTTTAAGGAAACTCCTGTTGATGGAATATGTGTGTGCATTGAAGGATATGTTTACGACACAAAAACTCAGACTTGCGATCCATGCAAAGACAAATTGAACGAATTCTGTACTTCATGTAGTACAGAGAAATGCTCTGTGTGTAATGCGGAGTATTTTGAAGCTAAAGGAGGCGAATGTGTATGCAAAGAAGGATATTACACAACATCATGGGGAGCTTGTGTGCCTTGTGACAGACATATCAGTGGATGCATAATTTGCAATACAAAAGATTCATGCAGTAAATGCAAAGATGGGTTAACGCTTAATAAAACTTCGGGAAAATGCAATGGAGCTTTGAAGATGGTTATTATTTTGTTGGCCATTGCTCTTACACTTTTGTTTTAATTACAGAGTTTTCTTTTTATGTTATTTTAACAGGAGATTATTATGAATTAAAATAAAGATTTATTTTTTAAAGTTAAATTTACAGTCAATTAAAATACAAAATTATTGTAATTTATAACACTTCACAAATGATTAATTATCAATGATAATCAAATATAAACTGTAGTTCAAAAGACTGTACCGCCGTATTTTTAGAACTTCCTAAAGTCCCGTTTTTTATTTTTTTTTCTTTAAAAACAAAAAAAAACAAAAAATTATAAGTACAGACTTAATTTTGAAAAAAATACCAATACCGTTATTTGATTTGACCTTAAATCGACTATACAACACAAACTTAACGTTGTAAGTCAATTCACACAACGATAAACACGTTAATAAATTGGGATGTTGTTGTTTGTGTCAATTTGTTACTAAATATCACTTTTTTTTAATTTTAATTTTTTTTAATTTAAAAAAAATTAAATTAAATTTAATTAATTTAAAAAAATTAATTAAAAATTTTTCATTTTAATTAAAAACAAACATGTGGTTTTCTACTCTGGACAAAAGAAAATGAAATAAAGAATTTTAAAAAACACTAAAAACAAAAAAAATAAAGCAAACAATTAATAATTTTGTGTTATGACAATCTAGTCATTATAGTGAAAATATAATCGATATATCGATATTAAGCGATACTTTTGCGCCTTTTTTAATTATTATAAATGAAGACTCGACTTCAAAAATTTTATTCAATTATTTTATCATATTTTTATAATAAAATGCATTTTGGGGATTACTCGCGTGTTTTTCTGGAACAAAAATCCCGTTATTTCAAATTTTATAAAGGGGTGGAAAAAACCGCTTTTAATAATTTTTGGTGAATAATGGTAATGTGTTTTCTGAATGTTATTTGATTTTATTTTTTTATTTAAACAAAAATAAAAAAACATCATTTTCATTTTGCCTGAGCATTTTTTTGAAGTGTTTAGAAGAAGGCAGTTAAAGTCGATTTATATTACGGTTAATAGTTGAGTTATTACAGAATTTATTTTAAAGAAAATGGGATATTGCTAACATTATAGAGACATTTAACAAAAAATACATTTGTTTTCAAATAAAAAAATAAACGTTTAGTTTGATAATTTTAATCAATAAATAGAACAAGAATGAATGTCGGCTTGTTTATTATCGGCTTGTTCCTTATCTTCACTATAGCATTAATCATTTTTTTCAATGTGTTGCTGTCTAATAAACAAACAAAAAATGGTTAACTTAGCATTAAACGTAATAATTTGTTATTTACACTTTAAAAGTTCTCTTTTATACCCTTCTCTATTTTTTGATTATTAGAACTTTAAAAATTTATATTTTACAGATTTTTATTGCGATAAAACGCTTTAATAAAAAAATAGAAAATTTAATTAAAAAAATTAAAAAAATAAAACCAAGTTATTATTTATTTTAGAAGTTTCTTTTCATTTGAAATTTTGTTCTTTTCATCCTTTTTGATTTTCATAAATTTTTCAACACCGAGCCTGTGCTCTCTGTCAGTAAAAATTTCAATGGAAACTCTAACATTTTGGGTTTCTTTTCTTTTTGGATCCTTACCAAGAAAAGAGCAAACCTCTCTGGCATAAGACATGTCAACTTTTGCAATACCTTTAAGAAGGTCTACAGTGTTGAAGTTGGGGTTGACACGTCTCATATTTTCCAACTCTTCTTTAGATGGGTGTAGAACCACATAAAGTATACCAACCTGTTTGAAAGCGCTGGTCATCGTGTCGCCATCAGACACTACTTTTCATGAGTAAACAAGCTGCCCAATTTTGTCTTCCTCTGAGAGCTTTGCAATTGTTTTCAACGCATTTTTGAACTCGGGTGAGTTCATTTTGAGAAATTTCCTGTTTCTTTGGATTTTTTCGTCACACTTTTCATTTTCTTTTTCACATAATGAAAATGTGAAAAAGAAAATTTTGGTTATCACTCCTACTTTTTATGGTTTTCGTAATTTCAATGTGAACTATAGTCGCTCTGAGATGTGTGATAACCCATCTGATCCTTATGTTTTGAATGGTATTCATGATCCCGATATTTTATTAAATCTTAGAGAAATGCTTAAGAAGCATGGTTCTTTACCAGAAGTTATAAAAATTACTATATGGCCTCTTGATTCTGTGTTTGAAGTGTTTGAAAATGAATACACTGAAAATGGGACATATACTATTCTTCCGATTCTTTCTACTCCTTATAATGCGTTAACTAATCCCAGAATAGATCGTGGATATTCTTGGGGTACTATAAAAATTGATGTTCCACAGAAAGAGGAAGTTGAGTTTTTACTTTGAAAACTAAACAGAAATTATTTTCACTTCCGCGTTTTCTATAATTTCGATCTTAGTGAATTTAGTTGATTTTTTCTAGTTTTTTAAAGGTTTTTTTTATTTTTATATTGAAAAAAAGTTAAAATAAAAGTGTATACTATTATATTAACATCAAATATATTTCATTTTATATGTTAGTTGTATCCAATATCAATACTTTAATGTTGTTACAATCTATATACCATTAATTTACATAAACTGGAAACCATAAATTGGTATTACCATTTAAATACAACCCTAATAATCCCATTGTTTAAAACAAAAACATCGTATTATTTTGTTTTTGTAGAATTTACTACCACTTTATCTTTAAAGTTTTTTCAATATAAAATAAAAAAACCTTTAAAATCAAAAAAATCAACTAAATTCACTAAGATCGAGGATATAGAAAACGCGGAAGTAAAAATAATTTTTGCTTTGTTTTCAAAGTAAATATCCAATAAATTGTATACAATTTTCGATACACAATGCAAACCTTTTTTGTGTAGAATCAATCAAATTGTTGATTTCTTCCATGGAAATCAAATCCCATACAGCAAATAATTCCTTTTCCAACTCTTTTACATTTTGAAACGAGCTCTTTTTAATCTTAGACGCTTCTCCATGATGCTCCATAAATTTTCAATTGGATTAAGATCAGGAAAATATGGTGGCCAGTTTTTGACTACTTTAACACCATTTACTTCAAACCAATACATCGTGTTTTTGCAGTGTGGCATGTAGCCCCGTCCTGCATAAAGTAGAATCTTTTTCCGTAAACTTTTTTGGCATCTACAAAAACTTCATTTTCTTTTAACATTTTAACATAACCATCTTTATTCATGAAACTTTGACAAATAGATAGTTTCGTTTTAAAATTTTTCCCTATGCCTCCCCACACCATTGTAGACACATTGTATTTAGAACAATCCACGAAAGATCCTTCTGTATACTCCCCCCTTTTTCCTCAAAATACAACGGCCATCAGATAGCAAGCAAAAGCGGCTTACATCAGAGTATATTGAATTGTTCATCCATTTATTTAATGCATACACTTTCGAGCGTTTTTCTGTCTGTTTCTTACAAAATTCAAGTCTCTTTTAAAGTGAATTGGGTTCATGCTCGGTCTTTGGATTTGTTTGGTATAAATGAATCCTTCTTCGTGTCTGATTCTGTTGACCGTTGATGCACTACCTTTTATTTCTTTTTGAATAATTTTTGAAGAAGAAAAAATATCTTTTGATGTCAATTCGACTACTTTCATTGTGAATTCTTTGTCATGTTTTATTTTTCTTCCTTTCTTTTTTAAAACAATTGGCTTATCTTCTTTTAAGTCTTTTGTTGTGGAAATGTCGCGAAAAGACATCGAAAACAACTTTTGGATATTTTTATAAGTCATTCCTTTTGTTAAAGCAATTCTCACGCCTTTAATTTTAACCATGCGATTTTTCGTAGAATCGGACAGTTTATCTGGTACATTTATTATTGTTTGTTTTTTAAACCCTAGTTAATACACTATTATATATTTGTCTAATAAAACGCGGCTTATCTTGTTAAAAATTAATTTTGAAGTATTTTTACTCAAGACATTGGGGAATTTTTCATATTAAAATATTGTTTTTTGTTAAGGTATTATATAATTATAATAAATTTAATTATAATATAGTTTACTACCATGTTATGAATTACAGTTTATACATACGTACACATGCAAGTTCTATCTATGTGATTTTTCATTACAGCACGATGACCACATGCGGTCAGTATATTTGTGTTGTCATTTAACGATCCCTGAATTTCAAATAGAATTGAGTCCGAGTAATCTTCGTACATCACAATGATGTTATTTATTATCAAAAAATTTTTAAATGTGTAATTGGCAATCGAATTGATTACCAATTTTTTGACAATACAATTGATTTCAAATACAAGACTTTTGTTCTGTTGATACTCCAGTTTTTCAATATATATTACATTTAACGAAGACTTAAATATATACGTCTGGTAATTCGAAACAAGAGGAGTATACCATTTGTTTATAAATACATTAACTTCAGTGTTATTGTTGTTGTCCTTTGTAAGTTTTGTTAAGTCCAAGTCGAAGTACGATGAGTTAAATCGACAATCACTGATATTGAAAGAAGTATAGTCGTATTTGATGTGATTTGTATTTTGTGTACACCCACACAGAGTATTTTCATTGATTAATTTACCAAGTTTTCATCACAACTTGTTGTTAGCATAAAGAATCTTTTAAGTGCATTTTTACATAGTGTGGCATTTTGGTACTTTTTTACTCGAAGAAAAAAATCGGCAAATATATATATATATATTTATAACTCCCCAGAAGTTTTGTTATTAATAGATATGAAGAAACTATATTTATTGATTGTTACCTCTCCACATTTATAATTAAATAAAGTTCGTTTTAAATAAATAACATTTAAACAATATTGTTATTTATTAGAT
>NW_004440248.1:74090-80438 GCF_000330505.1 Entamoeba invadens IP1
GTATATAAAAATTATATACATTAACAATATTAAACTATTTAAAATAACAACAATTCAATTATTTAATATAATTTTCTCGTTTTCTCGTTATACGTATTTACGTTTTTGTTATATTTTGAAAATAATTATTTGATTTATATTATCTTTCATTTGTTGTATTCACAATTAAACATTAAATGTGTTAATTTGTATATCAACTTAATCAATTTATACTTATATGTAGTTCACTTTTTATTGTTAATTGAATAATACCACATATTTTGTTTTCTGTTTATATATATCATTTTAAATCACAACACATAAATTGTTCATTTTTGTAAATACACTTTTATAAGTATATGTTATGTAAGATTATCACTTAATGTATTTAATACTTTTCAATAACTTTAAGTCTAATTGGAATTTTGAACCATCTTTGTTTTAATTTGTCACAACTCACTTTTTAATACGACACAGAGTTCATTTTTTCGTATGTATATTTTAATTTTGAATTGTATCATGATATCAATTTGACATCCATACATATGAATAAAATACATACATTTTTACAATACTGTTATAAGAAATAATTATTATTTCCAATTTTCGCTTTTTATTGTATTTTATGATTATACAATAATCACATTTTTCATTTTATTATTGTTTTTATTTTTGATAAACAAGTGTGTTTGAATATCATATCATTAAGTCATAAATTCTTATTTGCAGTTGATAATCATTGTTTGTCATGTTTTTTATACATTATGACAACTATCAATTTAATATATTTTAAAATAACATGATATTTTATTAATTTTCTAGTTTATAATATAAAATAATGTACAATATACATACATGTATGTATGTATTATATCGTTTCATTTGATAATCGTAACTGTACTTTCAAACAAACTATTGAAACAAAAAACAAACCAATTTGTGTATGTATATATCTCAATAGTCTTCGATGATAATATGATTATTATGTTTACGTATTTCTATTTATTTTTATCGTTTTTGTGTGTGGAAGGATTCATTTTATAATTATAAAACCAAAATAATATAATATATTAAAAAAAATCTATTTAGTATCTATTGAATGTCGTCAACATTAAAACATCAATGTTGTGATAAATAAATATTATATATTGCAATTTAATACATAATAATATAATTATAAAACATTGTAAATAAAAAATTACATAACAATTAAATTTCATGTGTTTTCATTATTTCAATTTCCTTATAAAAATTAACTATCTTGAAAAAAACAAAACATAATGAGCAATCCAAACGATTTGATTTTCGATGTAAATTCTTTTAATTATTTTAAAAAAGGATATTTATTAGCCAAATATCAAGGTGTTGAGTTTTCTTTTTGTTTGCGAGATGAATTGTGGATGCTTTTTTATCATGTAAAAGTTATGAATCTGATGTTCATAACAAACTCAGAACGTGTTTTCAACCATTATATGGTGAAAGTTTTCCAAAAGAACTCAATGAAGAACCGGTTATTCTAAACAAAAATGAAATTATCCAATTGAACTCTACTTTTATTGATGAACAAAATGATTCTGATGTGTGTATTTATTTTATTAAAACTCCTGATCACAAATTACAAAAGAAAAATAATTGTATTTTTATTTTTTAATAAACTTAAGTCAAACAAATATTGGTTGTCATTGATTGTCAAAAAAGCAACACAATATAATATACCACCGGCACTTCCTTTGATTTTTAGAAATTCATTAAACACGAATAATGAAAACATATCAAGACTAAATCCTATACATATTACGAATACACTGAATGTTGAAAACGAATATTCTTATGTCCAAGAAAACAGTGATGTATTATCATCAAATACATCTGAAAGTGATGACAATTCTCTTGAAGAATATTTTGAGGAATCTGAAGAGACATCAGAAAATATATTAATGGATACTACACTTCCTAAAACTACACTACAACATGAAACAATCGATCAAATAAACGAACTTTTTAAAAATAAATTTACCTAAACAATTAATTCAGATATATTAACCAAAGATCCCATAAATATAGCTGAAAAAATAAGGCAATTTTGTTGGGTTAATGATACTTTTTCAGTTGATCGATTTGTTACTTCTTTTTGGTTCGTATTTGATACTAAACAATCAAGGACTTATAAAGATAGGAATATCATTGAACACGGAATGAATCATGTCACTTCATATATTATCAATTCCCTTGGAATTGAGGCGCATTTTTCGCAAAATCAAACTAAAATGATAAAACTATTATTGATGTGGCGGTATCTTATATCATCAAAGATAAAAGACGAGACGTTGAGTATTTAAATATAGATTATAGAACAGCTAAAAGGCAAATGACACGCGAAAATACACATTTCCTTGAAAATTTGAATCAAATAATAGAACATAAAGTTGATTGTGTTGCTATTGGGTTTGACTCATCTTTTAAAAAAAACACAAAGATGTTTATTCAATTGAAATGAGGTATTTATATAATGGTAAAATAAAATTGTGTCCATTGGTTTTAAAAACTTATGACGGTGTTACATCAGGAAAAGATGTTGCAAAATGGTTAAAAAATGAGTTGGATATAGCAAATATTCCACATATCAAAGTTGTTGGTGAAACAACCGATGGAAATGCTACCGAAATTGGAGTTGAATCTGGAGTGATCAAAGAATATAATGATTCGGTGAAAGATGTTAAAACAAACCATTTTGATGTTATAGAACAGCCTGTCCATGGTATTTGGTGTTATTTTCACAGGTGTCATCTATGTGGAGAAGATCTTTCTAGTGAATCCGATGCAGGGCCAATTGTCATTTTTATCAAATGGTTTTGTTCAACGAAAAGACTTGACAACTTTTATAAAACAAAAAAGATGTTAAATGTTACAATTGACACTTTTGCAAAAACACGTTTTTGTATATTTGTAGAAATATTAATACTGTATTGGGACATTATGAAGACATTGTGTCATATGTTTCAATACCCAGAGTTAAAACAGAACTTGAGAGTGAATTTAAAAACAAAAAAGTTGGTACATATAGCAAAACAATAACACTTAATACAACTTCTATAAATTATCAACACCATCCTTTTTAATATTTATTTTTTTGTTGAAATTATACTTATTCAATGAATACTTTATTATATAATACTTCTTCAATCTAGATACTTATTATAATCAACCTATTTCACCACTTTTAACTGTATTATAAATATAAAGAATACACTTAAAGAAAAACTTTAACACTTCAATGTTGATTATTTGATAAATTGTTTATTAATATTTCAGTTCTAAAATTGATTGTTTTATTAAATTCCTAATGCGGACTACTTTGTATTAACCACTTTATCATTTAAATATCATCTTATGTTTTATTTTTGTTCTTACATTTAAAATAGCTGGATCAACACTCACAAAGTTTGTGTTCAACTTAATTACACAAAAAATAATATGATTCATTTTTGTTCGATATATATTATATTTTAATTAATATTTAATTAAAGAATAATTTATAAACATATAACTTCTTGTTTTTTGTTATGGCAAATATGTTTAATTTTTTATAATATTATTTTAATAACAAACTTATCCTCCTGAAAAATATAAATAGTTTTTTATTTTCTCTAAAAATTATATATTTTAAATTCGACATTTTGAACAAAACAATAACCAAAAAGTGAAAGATTTATAATAAACTGTTTTTCAAAACTCTGTACTGGGATGACCCAATTTATTGGACTTATTCTTCCTAAACTATTTTTTCTTTGCTTAACCCTCATTTTTCGTTCAAAATATTTACTCGAAAAAAACAAAATAACAAACCAAAATTTTTTTAAATTTTACTTGACAAATAAATCTTCCACCAAAAATTTACTTGAAAAATATAAAAAACAAACATGGGATTAAAATTTTGATTACCATAACACAAATTTTGCCCAAAAAAGAAAACACAACTTTATAATTAAATGTCCATGTTTACAGAATCACCAAGTCGTGTTCTGGATAAAAATGAAAAGTACTAATGAGTAAAACAAGTATTGAGAGAAGATAAATAGGTTAAGACTTTACATTTGAAAAGTTTTATTTTTATTTTTGAACTGTTTATTTTATTTTAGACTGTTATGATGAATGGCCTTGTTCTTTTTAATGTTTGTTGTGTTATGTTATCGATGGCCATTTTTAATTGTTAAAATAAACAAAAACTTAATATTAATTAAAGTGTTGCATTATTTGAAGCAATGGTGTCCTTCATCACATCATTAGTTTATTGTTGTATTGTCGTTTATCTTTTGTTTGTTAGAAAGATGTGGTTTTACTCATGTTTAGTTACCAAATGGATCACCAACCAAATATCGAACCTGGAAATTCGGGAAAGATTTACCCAATATTTGGGTGATTTCCCGATTTTTTGTTCAATAATTGAAACTGTATTGATTTTTAAGGGTTTTAAAATGTGTACCTTTGTTGGTTCAGCAAATAGGAAAATAAAAAATAAAACAGATAAAAAATAGTAAATAATGGGAAATTAGGACAAAGGGTTTATATAAATTTTGGAAACGGTACAGAGTTTTGAAATACAGTTTATTTTTTTGTAACATTTATTATTATACAAAAAACTTCCAATTTTCGATTATTTACTTTATAAAAAATAAGTTGGTAAAGGGAAATGCACTTTGGGGCAAAAAAGCTTGAAAAAAGACTAGGTTTTTAAAATGCAAAAGCTACGGAATATGGTTGTGCGACAATTAAGCAAGTTGGACAATTTTAATTAAAGACCTGCGACATACTTGCACTAAGCGCCATACCTGCACTAGCCCATATAACAATTTAAAAAACAAAAAACATAAAATTTGTTACAAGAAAAAGAGAAAAAACTCATTATTTTTTTAAATAAAATTTCTTAAAGCAATTGAATCTTTGTTTTGACCAATAAAACACATTATAAACTTGTAGAACCATCTTTTTGATTTTTCTTTTTTATAAATCTATTCAAGAAAAATCACAAACAACAAAACATCAAACATATTTTTAAACCAAACATCATTTCATTAGTAATAATGGGCTAATAATTTATTAGAAAAACAATAAAAATGATGAGATGTGTTTTTTCTCAAACACATTTTTTTAAAACACAACAAACATGACATATCATAACTCCAATCCATATGACTGTATTATAATGATACTTAAACGCTAAACATATGTTATAAGTGGTAATATAATGAGAATAAAATTTTTACTTAAAACATAACCCACACCAAAAAATAACAACATGTGTCATTTAAAAAGACACATCTTTTTATAAGAATCTGAAAGTGTTTTTAATCATATTTTAATTATTTTGGCTAAATAAACGGGATTATTCCGAAACTTATCGTGTTGATAAATACAAAACATAATTATTAATTCCAAGACACATAAAAACACTTTAATATATAACCCCGACTGACTACAACTTAAAGATTGGTTTTATACTAAGAATAAATAATATCAATAACTTAATTTATAACACAAAACATGATAAAACATCATTTTGTGCTGATCACTTGATCAACAACAATATATTGAATAGTCACAATGGTTGAGAGAAAATACAAAAATAACAGATAAAATATCATTGCTCATTTATTATAAATATTAATAAATTTATTAAAATAAAATAATAAACAATAGTAAAAATATCAATCAAAAAGTGAACAAGAAACCAGAACATAACAAATAAAAAATAATTGCCATTTTCAACAACACTGAATATAAAAATTGTTCAAGTGAATGAAGAAACTGACTTTTTGATATCAATTAAGAGTGCAGTATATGATGGCTTCAAGTCATTGTAGCTTTAAAAAATACTTGAAAAAACAAAAATGAAACAATTAAAGATTTAACGTTGGTAAGGTCATCTGAAATTAAAATTTATTTGGCATGTTGTATTCAATTTAGACAACATTAGTAAAATGTAAATGACTACTAATTGTGTTTTATTCTATAAAATTTACTTTTTTATTAAAAATATGTTTAATTTTTGTTTGTTTTTGGTTATTGTTGTGTTGTTGTGTGTTTTTGTTTGTTTTATTTTAAAGTCTAATAATTATAAAATATTGTTCATTAAGTTATAATAAAATATATGTTTACTATTAAATAATAAATTAAACCCATAATTTATGTTTCAAATATATAATCAATCTAAAAGTTAAGAACATTTTAATGGTGTAATTGATTTGTTCTTAAGGTGGGTTTGGTTTGAATCGTTTTTCAATAAGTTATAAATTATAATATAAATACAATTCAGAATAAAAAATTTTTAAAATCAATTTGTTTAAATTCTGATTTAATAATAATAGTACA
>NW_004440248.1:80538-82219 GCF_000330505.1 Entamoeba invadens IP1
GCGTTTCCACAATTATTATTGCCGAAAAAGTGGTATTTTAACGTACGAATTTATAAGAGAAAATAAACGTTTTGGTTATAAAATAATGACGTGGGTAATTAGGATTGTGATTTTGTAAACCTCTGTACCAAATAATACCAAGACACTAAAATCCATTAGACAATAGTTCTTTATTAGAGTTTTAAAACTATTTCTTTTTCTTCTTTCAATTAATTTGTCTCCAACTTTATTGGTCAACAACCACACATTTAAACACATAAGATTTTAAATTGTGTTGTTGGCAATCTGAAAGATTTGGTACAATCAAAGTAAACTTAAAAAATACTCAATGCTGTCATCACAGAGATGTAGATAAAAGTTTCACTCAATATTTATATTATATAAGTCAAGCAAAATGCGTCTTCTGAAATAGATCTCCAACACCGGCTAATCACAGTTTCAATTTCGAAAGGTGGTGTTATTAAAACAACTAAAACCGTGTTTGCGATTAAGAGAATCACTATTATACAAAAGGATAACAATTTCACATTCAAAGAATTATATGATGTCACTGCCGAGTTATTGTATCTTCCAGAGAACACCAAAGAAACTATTAAAACACAGTTAAATCGAGTAGTTGATAAACACCAAAAATTCGCTTTTGATAAATACGGAAGAGTATTAGAGAACGGAGTACCATTCTTACATATTGGCATGTATTACTTTTCAATTACAGAAGATGAAATGGAAGAATTGGTTAAGATCCATATTAACACAATAATGCATTATGGCAAACCGCCCATCTAAATGTTGGATATAATGAATGTGAAATACGGTGATAATTTAAGAGCTTTAATTACAGTCAAAGACTTGTATTCATATTACATATCATCATGTTATATAACTAAGGATTATAATAACGTAAAATATAAGAAATTGTTGACTTATATTGAGACGTACAAAGACCACCCAATTTTTTTTGCGTGGTGTGTCGATGACAAAACTAAATAATATAAACTTGATGAATTTGTTAATTTGATTATGACTTTTATAGATAAAGACCCCAATCGTCCATGTTATTCAATTTATTACCAGCGTCAAGATACAGTTCAAAATCTTACAGCGTTCGATGCATATGGACTAGACATATATCCTATCACCGAGTCGGTAGTGTTCAATGTATACAAATATCAAAAAAAGTAAATGGTGTCGTCAAAAGCACCCGATCGACTTGGCCCGTTCTACAAGCGATGAATTGGAAATCATATGCACCGAAATATCCAGAATTGTATGGAAAAAAGGTAACACGAGCACCAACTTTACAAAAGTTAAAAGTGATAAGTTGGTTGGGGTTCATTAAAGGAGCAAAAGGAGTGTTTTACTATGCTTACTACGATCTAGTGTATATAGACGATAAGGGGATCCTTTTGTGTACAGGTGGTTTGACGTGACAGTCACTATAAATGAAATACACAACATGAGAGACTTCTTTTTTTCTATTAAACGACCGTCAGAATATGATGTCGAGGTGGAGACAAACAGAGTTGTGTTTTTAAAGAAATGAGTGAAAAATTACGATTTTATAATCATCGCAAATGCAAACCAAAAAGAAGAAAAAACGCCAGTGTAGTTCTTTCTAATGGAAAGTATGAACGAATATTGGGAAATGGAATAAAGAATGGGGAGAAAGAAACACCAGGGG
>NW_004440248.1:82319-93962 GCF_000330505.1 Entamoeba invadens IP1
ATTTGCACTCAAAATACAAATTTATAAAAAGACTTAAATGGTTTATATTTGTTATATATATATAAGAAAATGTTTCAAATAAACAAAAAACAAGAGTAGTATATAAATCGTGCCGATTTCGTGCACCCTTTGGGAACACTCAATCTTCACGATTTCGTCGCTTCGCTCCGTTATTTAGATTTAATTATTTTAGGGTTATTATTTAAAAGTGATAATTTAATTTTTTGTAAGTCTAAAATGACAACTACTATGGAACGAATTATTAAAGCTATTAAAAAGAAATGTGTATTTATTACAGAGATAAATAATCATGAAGTTGATTTATACTATAGAGTTAAATCTAAGGAATTATTTCAAATAAAGGACGACACTGTCAAATTAATCAAACCTAGAGTTAGTAAATATAGTGACGATTGGGTTAGATATAGTATCAAAAATAATAATCATAAAGGAATGACATTTAGTAAAAAACCACTAAGGAAATATCATGATGATAGTGAAGAAATAGATGAATTTATAAGTCGATTCGTATAAACTCTTATATTATATTATATTATATATTTTTAGTATTTCTTATATTATTTCAGATGTTGTCATACTTTATAAGATTATTTCAAATTAATTATTTATAATTTTGTTTTTATAAAATAATCTCAAATGATTTAAAACAAAAAAATATGACTAATATATGCTGGGAACATATAAAAGTCTATTAAATAATTGGTTAAGAATAAGTTGTCTTCATTTAGAATTGGCTTTTTCTATTAAAGTTTCTCTTGTTTTAATATCAAATGTCTTACTAAATTCGAAACTAAATTATATATCAAGTAAGTTAAATGTATAAGATTCTCCAGCATAGAGTTTCTTATATAGTTTTATCGGATTTTTTCTATTTTCTAAAAAATTGTTTAAAATTCTTTTTATTCTTAAATGTAAAACATGTTCTTGTTTTTCATTCGTTAATACATCTATATAAGCTTTCTTACCTAAGAAGTAAGATTCTTTTGAATATACATCTCCAGATAATTCATCAAAATCTGGATGGAATTGTTTTAATTCACCTCCTCTTAATGTTTTACCATATATTTCTTTGTATTTTTGTTCTGATAATTCTATCTTATTTTTGTTTATATGCATTGAATCAGTGTTTTGATAATATATATCTATATTTTAATCTTCTGTTAAACACATAACTTCATTCATTATTCTCTTACTTATACTTAATATTTGTACACCTATTAAGTTTGGAACAAAAAAGTCATCAAATGATTTATTTGTTTTAATACAGTGCCACCAAAAGGTATGTTTTTATTGGAAGTGAATTTCATTTAAACAATGGGAAGATTTTTTAACCCAAAAAAAATCAAAATCAATTTTAAAATTACCATTTTTAATATAAGTGCCGTAATTATTTATTAATTAAAGGCAATCACTGGTAAAATATTATAAATTATAAACCTGCGAGTAGTAAATATATTATATAAATAATTATAATTAGTAGTTTTTTTTATTTTTTAAACTAAAACTAATAATAATTATTATTAATGTTAATAATTAAAAATTATAATAGATAATTAATATAATGCTTTAAAAACTAGGATATATACCTTATTTAATAATCTAATAATTTAATCAAATAAAACTATAATATATAGTTAACAATATGCTGATAATAAACCTCTGAACATTAGTAAATAATAGTTATATTATTCTTTAATAAAAATACATAAATTGAAATTATTTAATAAAAATAAATGTTTTTGTATTTATTTGCTATAAAAAATAATAAAACAATTATTATATTAATAGTTTTCTTCAATTTGTAAATTCCAAGAATAACTAATTTTCTTAAAACACGACAAGTGCCCGCAAATTTATACAATTTTAGACTGATGAAGGCGGGTTTTAATAGTAATGAAAATATTGCCATTTTTATATAAATTTATAAAACAAAACAGTAAATTTAGTGTGGTCATTACACCTTATGCCAATTTTTCATAGAAAATTATAATTAATATAAACTAGTTGTATAATTTAAAAATAAAAAACTTTTTGTTCTTTTTAATAAAAATATTGAACTTAATGAAGATTATAATTCATTTTAAATTATTTGTAATAATATTCATAAGACTTAGTTATTATAAAATAAAAAAAATCACCATCAAACAAATTCAAAATAATAAAAAAAGTAAACAAAAATGAATTTCTCTCAAAAGTTTACTCATTTTCATACGTCTCAAAAAACCTTCGTTTTTGACAATGAAAAAAATATGGTAATCATTTTAAAAAATATTACTGATGTAGTGTTTTATAAAATCAAATAGCAAATTGCAAATTATTGTAATTGATAAAATAATCTTTTGTTTATTGCTTATTTTTTTTATTTTATGGCAATTTTATTTTGGAAGAAAAAAATGTAATAACAAAATAAAAAAATAATTAATTCAAATGTTATTAAATTTAACAACAAAAAATAATTTCAAAAGCAAAAATGTGGCAGTTCAACATAATAATACATGTTTTTCTATTGTGGCAAAATAGACTCAGTGGTATAAAAACATTAATTAAAACAATAATAAAAATCTTTTATTAATAATTTATTGATATAAGCAAATATATTACTGTCTAATAATTATTATTTGACTTTATATGTTATACATTAACTAATACCCCCGGATTTTAATAATTAAAATCAACAAGTACTTTTAATTAAAGCAAACATCCATTGAAAGGAATCAACACGGTGGCTTCCAGAGTAGTTTGTTTCATTTTCGGTTGTTTGTGTTTATTGAGAACGCCAAATTGTGACTCACACCTAACTGAAGTAAAATTCATTGTCATAAATATAACTAGAAGCCCTTTAAGAAAAGGGTATTCATTCAGGAGTTCTCTAAAATCATACAAATCAACACAATCTCTTTTATTTTTGTGTTTTAACTTTTCAATGATGTCATTTTCGAAACATTTACGACTCAAACGCCGGATTTCTTCTTTGAGATACATACGACTCAATGGAATTTCAATTCGTCCTTTAAGAATGTCTTCAAAGTTGTTCCATACAAACACGTCATCTTCTATTGGGTCGATTTCTAGTTGTTTTTTTCCCAACGTCAGTTCCACACACATTGTACAACTCTTGAAATGTAGTAACAGTTCTTGATTGCTCGGAAGTTGCGATCGAAGAAAAACGAAACTTGAAGTTCGAGTTGACAACTTCAAGTGCCCGTGCGAAGAGTTTCTATACGGAAATATCAACACCTTCTCTGTTTCGTTCGTCAATTTAAACGGTGAAATATCCCTCATGTCAACTGCAGCAAAAAACATTTGAAATTTGGCCACAAGAGTTTCAACTTTTTTCCACTCTCTGGGAAGAACGTTTCTTTTGTCTGGAGTTGTTTTATAATGACGTTAAAAGGCTCAAGAATATCAATCAAAAAACACATTACAAATTTGGTTTTCTCAGATAATAGTATCTCGATGCACTCCTTAACGTTTATTTGATTATAGAAGATGGCTCTTTGATCTAGTGTTGTAAGATAATTTACCAGTTGAAGTCGAACATTCCAAAGCGAAGTTAAAACATTAAAAATTGAATTCCATCGAGTGTCACAATATTTTTTGATAGGACATTGTTTAGAATTAAGGAAATTGGAAAACCCATTATCTCTGTGACACTTATTACTTATATGTATTCATGTATTAAATATTTTTTAAATATCTTCCCAATTTACAAAATTTTTCTGTTATAAGGGAAAGCCTGTGGCACGCACAATGTATGCAAAAACAGACTATCCCCCCCTTTCTTTAATTATCTTTTTTAACTTGGTAGTGAAGCCATTTTCGTTTGCCATGCAATTTGCCGCACCATCACAAGTACAACTGATTATTTTTCCAATCTATCTCGAATTTGTCAATGATGTTAACAACATAATTAAATATATTATCTGCACTTGAAGCTTCTTCGATTTCGAACAGTTCAACAATATATTCTTGAATATCTAAATTTTCATTAACACGTGTTAAAATCAATACATACTCCTTCCTTCCATTAATTTTAGTCTCGTCTATTTGTATTCCAACTCCAAGAGATTTTTTAGCGGCTTCACCAACCATCGTCTTCATTTTGGTATTAATACCATCCCTAATCAAATTTAATGTATTGTAAGTCATGTGAAGATGGGATCTAAACGTTGCCCCCACTTTCTTGCGAGTTTAAAATAAGTATCACAAATGTCAAGAATTGTTGTAATTTTTGTGTGACTTATATGTGCTATGCTCATTTTAGTGACCGTGTACTCTCTGAATTTAATAGCATCATCTTTGATGCTACTCTTATCCTCTTCGATTATTTGAGGTTCTTCCTTTTTGGTTGTTATTCTGGGATTGAGTAAGTAAGCTCTCGCCACAATTTCACGAATCTTGTCTCTCATGTCTTTATGACAGTTATCATAGTGGCGCGTCGCTTCATTATGAGAAATCTTTTCGTTACATACTAGGCACCAAAAATTCCTTTTTCCCAAAAGAATCAACAGTCTTTTTGTAATCCAATCTTCATTTGTTTTAATTACATCTGAAGGCATTGTTAATTATAGTTTTTTGTTTATTTTTTATTGATATTTGTTTTTTACAACAGAGTAATTAATCTAAAGATTCTTTATATATAAGATTATCAATTGATTTTACTATTATCTATGATTGTTTTTACTATTTTAATAATTAAAATTAAAATATTGTTTATCATTTTGTGCTTTAATTTGAACCAAACTAAAATAATAAACTTTTTACCAACTTGTATTATATTTTTTTGCAATGAAAAATTACTTTATATTTTCATAATAAACGATAATGCTGTTGTGAATTTCAAATGTTTCGATTGTGGCAAGTATTGTTATATCCAGTTCACTGTTTTCAAATGACAGATTAACACCAATTCAAAGAGTTAATTTTATCTGAGTAATTCACTGTGTGTCGATTAATTGTGGTAATGTTTGCATAATTCACACAAATCGCTGATGAGCACCATGTAAGTTTTTCATGTTCCATTAATTATAAAAACGATCAATTGGAGTAAAATAATTAAATTTGTTGAATAAAATGATAATTCAATTAAACAATTAAAATGATAATTGCCGAAGTAATTTCCAAATTTTATATTTTTGTGTTGGTGAAATAATGAAAAATGTGTCATTTATAATATTATTATATTTTTAAAAACCACTAAGTATAAAATATAACAAATTTTATTTTCATTTTTGTTTTTTTAATATTTTTGTTTATAATGACAGTAACGACTGTATGGTAAATATTCAAACACATAAAGAAAAAATATCACCACACTCAATTATAAACACAAATGTTTTATTATGTTTCATCTAAATTATTTTTAATTATTTTTGTCCAAAAAAAGAATAAAATTTGTTTAACTGGCTGATTTTTTCTTTTTGTAAAAAAATAATTAGATTCGGACCTAACCCCGGGTAAATTGAGACGTATGCTCATTTTGAAAACTCCATCTACAAAAAAATACAACATAGATTTCACAAGTAATAAGAAAATGCATAGTGTCAAAAATACGGTAGTGATAAAAATAGAGAAGAAATTATTATTGAAACAGACTTAAGTACAGATCTTGGTGGAAGTAGCAAATACTTAGAAGAGGAAAAAACATCTAAGAACTGAAGAGGAGAAAGGTTCCTAGACAACATTAATTGGAATAGGGTGAATAGATCCTTAAAGACGGGTGTAGATTTAGTAGAAGAAACTGAGCTTGAAAAAGAGTTTACGCATGAAAGGGAAAAAAGACTAAAAGTTCTTTATCAATAGTCAAAAAGTCACGAAAAAAGGACTGAGAAAGTGGTAACAGGGGATGAACTTTGGTATGGGGTATGACGGTAGCGACAAGAGATCTCTTTTCTTGTTAACACGGAGGAACGGGCATTGAAATGAATCCATCAGAGGTATGACTGTTATACCCATGGAAGAAACGGAGCGGTTTCACATTCTTCAAACAACTATTTCAAAATTTTATGAAATGAACCAAAAAATACAAATATGATAAGAACAAGAAGTTGTGCATAATTAATTGACTTGTTATAATATTTTTGTTTGCTAAACATTGCAAAGAAGTCTAAAAGAATAAAAAAATATGAAAAAAGTAATCTTTAATGTTTTTGAACTTTTTTACATTTTTTATTGTTCATTTTTATGTTGCTATTTTTGCCTTCTTTATTTTTGTAGCTGAAGTTATATATTTATCGTTGAAGGTTTGTCGAATAACATTTCTATAAACCTTATAATGTTATTTGTTTATTTGAATTAATTTTTTCCCACCATTGCATTTGAAATTTTAATGGGTTGGAACAAAATTTTTAAAATTTACTTCCAATAAATTTTTTTAGTAGCACTGTTTAAAACATCTAATATTATCTGATATGTCATACATAGATTTAACTAATGTGAAGTTCTTTTTAAGATATCTATCTGATTCACATTTACCTTTATTATTGATATATTTGTAAATCAAGTCATTTTTAATTAGTTTTTGAATTGTTTTTCCATTTAAACTATTCATCAATAATTTATAATTTTTTTAAAATGGATAACCCTTCTTTTTAAGTTGAGATCTTAAATTGTATATCTTTTCAATCTCTTTACTAAACACATTAGATTTACAACCAGTCCAATAATAACCTCTAATAATATTAAACTCTATTTGTTGAAATTTAATTATATCTTCAAGCATAACATTATTTACTCTTATTGTACAACATTCATTAACATTATGATTACCTTTATTATCTTTCTTAGTTATATTTGGGAAGTGTAAATGTTTGTTAACCTTGGTTATTTCTATATCTACAATAAATGCTGATATATAACGTTCATTTGTTGGTTCTAATTGTTGTTCTAACATTAAGTGATTTAATATAGTTTTATTACAGGTTTCTTGTGGGATTACTATAGGTTTTCCAGTTGCTAATTTTAACCTATGTATAGCGCTAGGATATAATGAACATGCGTCATAATCATATAAATCTTTAATAACATGTTGTTTAGTATTATCTCTACACATATTTCTACCTCCATATACAGCACCTTATATAAATTCTCTAACTTTACCAGAATATTGCATTAAATTTGGAATTTGTGTGTAAACATGTAATTTGAAATAGTGATTAGCTAAAGCGAATATACTAATAAAGTTGTCAACATCTATATTTAAACTTTTCAAATTATTAATTCGAAAATTAATATGACCTTCTTTTACTATTCTAACGTTTTGACAACAGTAGAATTTACAATATAATCTCATATCGAACTTGTCGTTATTTCCTTGGCAATTATCAATTTTAGATATATTCTCTTTAAATAATTCATATTGTTTTTTATTCCATTTTTGAGATTCATATTCACCAGCTTCTGAAATTATTCCAATATTATTTTGAATTCTATCTCCGACATAGTAATTATAAATATATAACTCTTTTTGAATATTAGATAAACCAAACATTTTAAGAAAATCTGATAACTTATTTGAAATCATTGAATAACTATCTTTTAAAACAATTCTTTTTTTCGTGATAATTTAGTTTCATTTTCATAGTTTTTCCATCTTTCTTAATACATGTCTCAATTCCATATTTTGCTAAGAAACACGAATCATATTTCAAATTATGAAAGTAAACAATGGAATTATTATTTAAATCAGATAAGAAGTCTTCTACACACACAACACCATATTTACATGAAATTTGAGATAAATATCATCTAGAATAAGCAACACTATATGCTTTATGAATTCCTTGTAAACTAGCTCCGTAATCAGCATAGAAATAAGTATACTTTTTACATTTAAAGTTATTTTTCGTTCCGTAGTTTTTTCCATTGTTGTTGGTTTTACTTCAAAAACTAGATTATCCAATGATTCAATTGTTTGTTTGACATAATCAGATAAATCAGATGGTAAATGAAGCACATCGCTAAGTAAATATGGTTTAAAACCGTTATTATCTCTAATATATAAAATAAGTTCAGATAATTTTATACTGGATTTAGCTCCTAGTTTGGTTAAAAATAAATTTCCTTTTTTCTTTGTTTATGAAACATGGATTCAACTGGTTTGTTGTGATCTAATGCCCATTTATTCATATAAACTATATTTTTAAGATAAAACGGAGTAATAGGAATATCAATATCTAAGAAATAATGATCACATTTCACATTAACATCTTTGAATAAATACATACTAATTTCAGTAGCCTTTTCATTATCTGATCCTATATATTTCATTATTGTATTAGCATGATCTTTACGCTTTAATTCTTCAAGTTTTATTTGAATTCTAATATTACATGATTTGAAACTTCATCTATCAATTTAATTTTCTGATATCTTGAATAACAATGAACACGGTATAAATCAATAATTTTCTCATCTATTTTAGCTTGTTGTAACGCATATATTAAACAATTATTATTTAATTCATGTCTAATTTTGTTTTCAACACTAAGAGAATCAAATAATTGTGCTATTTTTAATTATTTAAATAAACATTTATATTCTTCAGTATAATAATAAGCAAAGAATGCTGCACCATTATTTCGATATTCATTAATTTCGTTTTTATAATCATATTCTTCAATTATTAATTCTGTAATAAATAAAAGTTTTGGTATAGGGGGTCTATAAACTGTTTTGGGAATTTATTATAAACTTTTAAAAGAAAAAACAATATTGACATGTATTTTGGAAAAGAAAAACCCTGCTCTGCAGTTTTGGGAAGTATAAAACATGGTAATTTCTATTTTTGTTTTTGTTGTTTTGAAATTTCGAAATTAATAAAAACCCCTTGAAACCAAAGAACAACCAATGAATATTAACAAATCATTTATATTTTTGTGGATAAAATAAATTATTTCTGAAGAGAATCTCATTCTCTCTTTTATCATATAACACACATTTAAACATTTTGTTCACACTACACAAAAAGTGGTCAACGACCGTGGCAAATTACATTATCTCGCTCTCACACACATTATATATTATATTTTTATCACAACCTCTCCCCGCATATTATAAATATCGTAATGAATTACTGTTTTGAGTTCAAAATATTTTCTTTTATAGTCCAAAATTCGATTTTTTAAATCTGTTGACTTTTTAATCCATTCTTATTTTATGAAATTTTATTATATTTAAAATTTGAATAGAAACGTAACACATATACCCAAAATGTATTTCAATAAAATTATTGAAATTCATTTTACTCTATATTTTGATGATAAAAAAAGGAAATAAGATTGTTTTTATTTTTTAGTGTTAAAATGATTTTTTTGTTTCTAAAAATAATAAAAATAATGACGATTTTGTGGATAAAAAATAATAGATAGATTTTATAAATTTCAAAATAATAATGAAATCATACACTTTTTTGTTTCAATTTAACAATAGAAATTAATATTTTTTAATATAACCAATTTAAAATATATAAATTTTGAATATCTTAAATAATAATTGCATTTTTTTACCTCTAATTGAAAACAATAACAAATTAATGATAAGAGTTTAGTAAAGAAAAAAATATAAATAAAAATATTAGTTATAAAATAGTTAAAAGTGTAATAAATATTCTTTTAATTAATGGTTTGAGTAACCACTATTTCATTTTTTATCTACTTCGGGTTTCTTTGGCTTCTTTTCAAGGTTATTTTTTTTGTTTTCGTGTTCTTTATTGTCACAGTGTTTTTGGGTTTATCTTCTTCACATTCTATATGTTTTATATCCATTTCAAGTAAATTGGGCACTTGATTTTCGTCTTTGGCTGATAGTTTACAATTGAGATTGAATAAAGGCTGTTCATTTCGAGGTTGAATTATACTACAATCCGTAATACACGAAAAAGTTGTTTGATTTAAAACATTTAATGAAGTAAATTCCGTTTCCGTTTCCATGTCTAATGGCACAACTTGATTATTATCTATTTGTGAACCTTCTTCATCAAAAATCCAATGTTGTTGTTCTTTGTGTGATTTTCTCAATATTTTCTCATTTTTTTCAACACAAAATTGAATTATAAGAATTATTAACACGCGCAAATTGGACATTCAAATTGTAACTAATGTATAACGAAAAAATAGAATCCAAATAAGTCAAATTCGATAGATATTATTTTCGGTATAATTGTTCATGGAAATGAATAGTTTACGTTGAAGATCAGTGACATTCTTTTTGTATTGTATTATAACATTACCCATTATCATGTCATTCCATTTCATTTTAGTTTTATGTTCAATTTTCCTGAGGATGTCAATTAAAACCAACAACTTTGGATGTGCTACAGTTACAAGGAATCCAACTCCACTATGAAATCCTTCTGAAAAGTTATTAGTTCTGTTATTTTCAATAAACTGACACCAGAATTGACAACCAACTTTTTCCAACCAAAAACTTCAAAAGTATATTAACAAATCTTCAAATTGTGAATTTACTTTTTCTCCGACTCCGTATGGTGATGATAATGCCATTTGTTCAAAACACGTTTTAAATGTATTTTCTATCTCATTTTCCGGTAGAAATGGAAGTGAAAATAGTCTGCGTATCCATGTATGCAATATTGGATCTTTTTGGTATAATGCAGACAACCCAACTTTACCAGTCATTCTGTAAACTGCTTGATTCATATGAAACTAGCACATTTTAACTTCCCATTTAAATACTTTTTATATGCATTCATTGCAGCAAATTGGCAATCGGTGTGAGCACTTTTTAATCGTGGAAACAGGTTGTAAATTTTAGTAAAAGAGTAAATGAAAATTTGTTTTTTTCATTTGTTAACAATATCAAACATACTGGAAAACGCCGTCTTCGATCAATGCATGAATTGTATTAATACAACTAACACCATTTGGAATAATTCTATATGTACCATTAAAATATTTTGTTGTGTTTGAAGCTATGTGTCTTTGGTTTGAAGAAGTAAAAAATAAAAATCTTGGAATAGTTGTGTCTAAGGTATTAGAGTCAAAATTTAAAAACGAGTTGTCAATGTTAGTTTCAGATCTTGGTTCTTTAGTAACTTTTAGAATCTCTGGTATTGTAGTTACTTGGTAAAAATGTTTATTAGTTCCCAAAATTTTATCTTGGAAACGACTTGCATATTTAACACATGCTTCAATATCTTTTTCAGATGCTTTGTCACAATCGGGTAGCAAAATTATTTTGTTGATCAGTTGTCTTATGTTTTGAGTAACATTTACATCAAGCTCATTGTTAATAATTTCTCTGCGACATCTTGCAAGATACAACTCTTCATGATCTATTAAACAAGTATGAGAACCTTCAATTTTATAAGTGTTGTTATCTGTTATTATAACAAGAATTTTACAACCATCTCCACTGCATTTATATAACACAACCATTTTTTGCTTTTCTGTTAAAAGCATAACATTCACTATCAACTGATAAAAATGGATGCTCAATTTGGTTTTTTCTTGGTTTAATTTTGTTTTCAAAATAACGCAACGTATAAATTTGCATATAAATATTAAGTTTTATAATTTTAAAAATTATTCTAAAAAGTTATCAAATTTAATAATGAATTAAAATAAAATTGTTGTTCTATTTAAAAAATCACTTTGGGAAGAT
>NW_004440248.1:94062-130879 GCF_000330505.1 Entamoeba invadens IP1
GAACCAATGTCTATTGTACAATGTCTAGGAATCATATATTTGAGTGAAGAACCTTGACATATTTTGTTATAGATTAAGTATTTGTTATTTGTAAATTTAATCTAATAGATATGTCTGATTACAATTTATAGTTTTATAATTTTAAATTAACAACGGCATCTACTTCTGGTGTAATGGTGGTGTTTTGGATACCGGTTTGGACATTTGGGGTTCGATATTCGACAGTGTTTGACCACATTGAAAAGAATTCGTAGGCAAGTTGTTATCACCTTTTAATAAACAGGTTTGATTGTGTATTTATCAAGTGGTTTACTTTCACTTAAATTGTCTGATGTATCAATTTCTGTTAATTCTTCAGTTTCCATTGGTAATGACACGTTTTCTCCAACAATAATAGTGGTATCAGGCATTGTCAAAGATGTATCTGTAAAAACTTGTTGTGTCAAAATGATATTGTTAATACAAGTGACGTATTGTCCATGACACTTTGCTGTATCAACATCAATCTGTAGTTGTTGAGCTCTTTTAATGTGTTTTAGTGGCACCACTTTGACCTTGTTAATTTGTTTTTGAGTCTTTTGGTACAACAATTAAATTTTCGTATCCATCAAGAGTTTTAATTGTTGGTATTTCCTCGACCATTCTTTTGGATTCTTTCAGATCTATGTATGCGTAATACTAAACATCCTCTCCTAAACGCGATACAATTACCGCTCTCTCAAAAGAATTGATAATTGTAACTGAACCAAGTGCTTTGTTGACTGACTTGAGAATAATTATCAATTTGTTTGAAATTGTTAATCCCCAAGATGCTCTTTCCTTTTTAATCAACAAATCACCATAACCTGGTCCAGACAAACAGGTTTCTTTGATGATATTGGTCATGTCGTCCTCTTCTTCTCTTTCAATTGACTCAAATGCACATTATTCACGTTCTAACAACCTTATGATCGAATCCAGACTTTCTACTAAATTTTTTGTTATTTTGGTGTGTATGTTGTTTTTTAGATTGGTCAACCTTTGTTATGTAAACAGTGAAGTTTATTTTGTGTTGCACCCATTACAAACAACACCAAAAAGAAGGTCCTCATACTTTTTAGTTTTACTTGGACAAGTTACAATGGCATCTGCTATCGAACTGAGTAAGGTTTTGAGTTGGTTTGCTATTCCACTGGGGAAAAAACCAAACCCCTTTTATGCTTGAACTCTTCTACTATTTCAAACAATTCATTGGGCAGCATTTGTGGAAATGATACTTTTAAACGTTGGATTTTGTCAAATGCACCTTCATTTCCATTTTGGATATTTGTAATCGCAGTGTCTTTTTTTCAAGAAGTTGACACTCTTTGTTGTTTTGAATACACGTTTAACAATTCCATTTCTCTTTTGATGGATCCAAATGCAACTAAGTCAAGTGGTTGGCACAAGTGACTGGTGTGTGAAACAAGATGATGAACCACGATGTTGTTTTGCAACAAGATTTGTATAATACCATCAACAACGTGACATCTATTATTATCCGTAATCAGTATTGCATATTTACTTTCATTGTATCCATTTTCCATTTTGATCTTCTTGACTCCTGGAATCAATACCTTTTGTATCCACAACATAAAGATCTCACTGGTTAAATAACCAGAAATGTTGCAATACAACTTAATGTTTCTAAAGTATTTGTTCAAAACTGTACTGTAATGAACTTTATCAATAACACAAGATTCGTTGATTCTTTCACCTGCAAGACTTATACATTCAATCAGAGTGGTTGTTTTTGATTTTGGTTTATTTGCAACACGAATCTTTGTATTGACTCCTTTGGGTACCATAGCTCGTGTGTTCTTTCGACTTGATTCTTCAGATGTTCCCATCTTGTCGACATTAAACAACATTTTGTCTTTGATCTTGTAATTGTTGAACAGTTACAAGATCGAAGATCCGACAACTGTTTGTAATTATCAAGTATTGGTTGTGGTGCAATGTTGATTGATTAATTAGTGAATTGATTCTCTCAATTTCATCGAACTTAATTTTTGATGTTTCTAAATCAAACTCTCTTTCGAGTATTTTTCTTATTGTATCACTTTGTGGTTTTGTTCATTTTAAATAATCAACGATATCACAAAACATTTGAAAAGTCAAAGCAATGCTTTGATTGTTATATTAGACAATAACGTTTTTGATAACTGTTTTTGTGGTTTCGGAAAGCAGTGACGGCCTATTTGGATTTCTTTGACCAAACTGTTACTTTCTTGACTTGATTTTTTATTGGATATTAATCCTCTTGAACCTTTAAAAAATGCACCCACGACACCTTGACTAAACTGGTTTGAAGTCATTTTGTTTATAAAAATGACTTACTCTCTATAAAGTTTAAATGAAAACAGTTTTTCTTATCAATGTGGGTTGTTCATGATAAAACAAAACAACTTTAATGCTTGTGTTGAATCACTTCTTGAAATATTGTGATGGGAGTTTGGCTTGTCATACAACATCCCAGATTTAAATAAAGATTTTGCGATTGGCAATTTCAATTCCTGTTCGTTGATATAATTTGATGGTTGATTGGAATTTTTTGATATCTTTTAAATTGTCCATTTCTATTGCGTTAAATGGATTCAAGTAAATTTCAATGTTCAAAATATCACTTTCATTAATTTCAACAAATTCGTTGCTGTTATTTTTCAATTATTTTTATTTTTTAAGAACAGTTTATTTTTAAAAAAGTAAAAATATTATGTTATAAATTTTGTTATTTATAGTTCTTGCATTTGGTTTTTTCTTGTGAATTAAGTATTTTTGTTGAATGAAATTAGTTTTTTATGCTAATTTGCTGTGCGAAGGTTTAATTGCCCAACTGTATATATACATTAAATTGTCTTTATTTACAAAATTAAAAATCACAAAACACTATATTATGACGGCATTGTATATAAATAATTACATACAAAACGATTCACGTTGAAATTATCTTTTTAATATAAAAATTAAATATGTGTTCACAAATTATTTTTGAAATGATTTTCTAAAAAACAAAAAATGTTGTTACATATATCAAATAAGGGGGATACATTTAAATAAAAATTGATATTTTTATTTGTTTATTTTGATATGTTTTTATTTGACCATTTAAAACTTAACAAATGAAAAATCGTATCAACTTAAATTATGTTGTATTTGTATAGTTTATATCAGATATCTGACAAATTATAATATAAGTTAAATTATTGAATATTCACTACAATATCATATTGTTATTTTTATATCATATTATTTTAAAACAAAAGAAATTGATTAAAATTCTTTGTTTAGAATTTTAGAATAAGAAAGCCATAACGACTAAAGCCATTATCGCGAAAACTGCATTAGCTCCATTGCATTTTCCTCCCTCCAACTTGTATTCAGCCATACATGCAGTGCATTCATCCACCTTTTCACAAGTTGCGCAACCTTCGACAGTACATTTAATGCATTTATTATTTGTTTTATCTGTCATATATCCTTCTGGACACTTATCAACACATTTCGAAGTGTCAGCCATGAGATTGAATTTGGTCTTGCATTGAGTGCACTTGTCATCTTTGTCACAAACATCGCAATTCTCAGTGGCACACTTTTCACACTTTTTAATTGGAGTTTCAACTGGTTTACCAATAGTGCATTTATCAACACATGAAATTTTGTCAGAAGCAATGTATTTGGTTCCACATTTGGTGCATTGTTCAGCATTTCCAACCGTTTCACAAACTTCACACCCATTAATAGTGCATTCTTCACAAGTCATAATATCTTTATCAGCTTTACCAAATTTGCAAGTTGTTGCACAAGTTCCATCAAGATTGATGTAATCAGTTGATGTAGTGCATTTGGTGCATTTGGTTGTTTTTGTATTTTCAGCAACTTCCATACATGCGGCACATCCACTTCCACATGCATTTTCTGATGTATCACACTTTCCATTTGATGTGATTTTTCCAGTTGCACAATCAACACATTTGTTACCATTCATGTATTTGAAGTTGGTTTTAGTATCACAAGTTTTACATTTACCATTGGCATCATTGGGGTCTTCAACACATGTGGCACATTTATAATCAGACAAACAGGCAGTACACACACCTTTAGAAATGTATCCAACAAAATTGGTAACACATTGTGAACAAGCATTAGCAGCAGTACATTTTGCACAATTTTCTGCACATTTTGTACACGTTTGACCACTTTTATAATATCCATCAATACAGCCGGTACAAGTGTTAGCATCGCTGCATTTTGAACAGCCATTTGTACATTTTTTGCAAGAACTACTGTCTAAATAATAACCAGGTGTGCATGCAGTACATTTTGTAGCATCGCTGCAAGTTGAACAACCATTTTTACATTTTGTGCATGAGTTACTATTTAGATAATATCCATCTGTACATGAAAGACAAGTTGTTTTATCTTGTTTGCACTTCGAACATCCCATTGCAGAAGTAGAACAAATCACTTCTGCTTTGCATGTTGTTTTGTCCATATAATATCCAGTTGTACATCCAGTACAAGTAGTAGCATCACTACAAGTTGAACAGCCAGCTGCACATGCTGTACATGTTTTACCATTTAGATAATAACCATCACTACATGCAGTACAAATGTTAGTATCGCTGCAAGTTGAACAGACAGTTGCACATTTTATGCATGTTTTTGTGTCTAAATGATAACCATTTATGCATTCATTACAAATTGTAGCACCACTACACTTCGAACAACCTTCAATTGTACATTTTGTGCATTTAGTACCAACTTTATAATATCCATCATTACAATTAGTACAAGTGTTGGCATCACTACATTTTTTACAACCAACTGCACATGCTGTGCATTTACTTCCTTCAATATAATACCCATCATTGCATGCGGTACAGACAGTGGCAGAAGTACAAGTTTTACAGCCTTCTGTACATTTTGTGCAAGATTTACTTTCTTCGAGATGATACCCATCATAACACTGTTCGCAAATTTTCGTGTTAGTACAGAAATAACAGCCATCTGAACATGCTGTGCATTCCTTATTGTTAACATAGTATCCTCCTTTACATGTTTCACATTTTAATGGATCATCTGTAGTACATGATAGGCAATTTTCAACAGGTGGTTTACATTCATCTGAAAAAGCAGTAAATACTGTAATTGATAAAAAGATTAAAGTTCTCATAGAATGATAATCAAGTTGATAAAAGCGTTTATATACCCAAATTAATTTATTTTTATTTAAATGTTTTAAAACAAATTGTCTTTTCGATTGTTCGACACGTTTGGTTTGCCGACCTCTCGTTTCAATTTATTATTAACATTATATCACACTGATAAAACAATATTAAAAATATTGTAAACACCAACAGGTGTAAGTTTTATTGTTTTGTAAATTAAAAAATTTTACACAATTACATTTTATAATATTATTATTATGTTGTCAAATTGATAAAAAAAGTAATATTAAATAAAAAAAATAATGTTATAATATTGACATTCAATAATAACCACATTTTTAACAACAATAATTAATTAAAAAAAGCACAGTTTGGTTATGAACTTGTTTTGTTTTTTGAGTCTCATTCAACTCTTCCATCATTTTAAATTAATTAACGTAATATACATACAAATGTTTAAATTGACAACATATTCATTGTTTTACACTTTGTCTGTTTTTACTATTTATAAACTCTCTTTTTTCCACATTTTATGATTTTCTTTTTGGAAAAATAAAATCTTAATTTTTTTTCTCAAAATTTTTGTTTTTAGATTACTCTTAGAACTTGTTATTTTATTTTTTAGTTTATTATAAAATTATAGTACATATTTAACAAAAAATAATAAGTAGGAAAAGGCACGCCTAAAGAGAAAGTCACACATGTTTTTGATTTTATTTTTTTTTTGATTTTTTTGTACCTTTTTGGATTAAAAAACAAAAAGTAAGTTTTTTCTTCTTTCATATGTTTTGAATCGAAATTAATTATTATACATTTTTTAATTCATTTTCAATCATATTTTTTTTAATTTGTGGTTTTCAGCTTATTTCCCTTTTAATTGGATTTTTTTATCTGTTGTTTCAGATTATTATGTTTTGTTTGTTATTTATACTATGTTATATTATTATTATATTATAAATCATTAATAAAATGTTTTAGTAAAAATTAATTTGTTGTTTGTTGAAAAAATCTAAAAATAAACAAAAACAAATTCGATAATATAGTTTTTAAAGTCTCAATAACCCAAACATTTTGTCTTTTTGACAATATGTTTATTTTTAGAATAAAATACAGTCATGCGTATCATCACAAATCAACAACAATTCAAAATAATTTTGATAGAATACAATAAAAAGACGTATCATCGATACTTTCAATGTCATAATTTTTATTTTAAGTGTTAATTAGTTTAATTAATATAAATTATTTTTTAAATAATTTGTTTAAAACTGGTTTGTTGATCTAAGACAGTACGACATCTATAAAAAGACTGACAAAAAATAAGAGATTGTATTACATATAGAAGAAAAACCAGTGATCAAACTAAATTTAGCTGTTTTATTTTTGGTATAAAGTTTCCTTGTTATGGAAAAATCCCCAAATAATCGGGGTTTTGAAGGATATGTTAATTTATTTTCAAAAACTAGGGACCAACTATTAATAGACACACTGTTTTTCAAATAAAATAGAAAAAACTATAAAATATGAAACTCTTAATTAATCATTCAGAGTTGCATTATTGTTATAGCCCAGCCGAGCCAAAGTAAAGTTTGTTTTTTATATTGATTTATCTTCCGTTGTTGAATACGTTTAATAATCATCGATCATTTACTTTATACCTAACATTCCTATGATTTTATTATTATTTTTTTATTTTCATAAACCGCATCAGTCACCTTTAATGCTGAACGAAGAGTGACTCATTGAATCAACCGAATGAATAGAGATAACTACAATGGCTTTTTCGAAAAAATGAATAAACGGTTTGATTGAATGGTTGTGTTGAAGTTGAACAAGGTTGAACAAAAGAATAATATTTTATAATTAAATAATAAAAATAATAATAAATAATAATAAACTTACTATTATAACTCATATTAAGCTGTTGTTTATTCATACTTTATACAACACACGGGACAAAAATGGGCTTTTGCTCAAAACTTATAAATTGCCACGTCAGGGGATGCTTTGGTCTAGATTTAGAAGTTACTAAAATGTTAAAAACTATTCAAGGGTTTCGAGGTTCATATATTATTTAATGTTAGATGTTTAAACAGTAAAAAATGGGTTATAAATATAAATATTTTTCAACTAAAATATAATAAACTGAAGTTCAAAAGTCTGTACCACCGTATTTATAGAATTTCCTAAAGTCCCATTTTTTATTTTTTATTTTTCCTAAAAAACAAAAAACAAAAAATCGAAAGTACTGACTTAATTTTAAAAAAATACCAATCCCGTTCAGTTATTTTCGTACGATATCGGGACTTTATTGGAATATTAGCCAGCCTTTTGCAAAAACCCGATCCTGTTATTTGATTAGACAAAAATTGGATATTCTACTGGGCAACACACACTGTATAGTTGTGCTAATTACACAACAACAAACATCTCAGTGTATTGAATCCGAATCATTTATGTCAAAATACTAAAAATCAATTTCTTTAACTTTTTATTTCAAACAAAAAACAAACTCGAGGTTTCTCTTTCAATACAAATAATAATAAAATTTTGAGTTCTAAAAAACCAAAAAAATAATAAATTAAAGCAAATGTCCTATAAATGTTCCTTGATTCTCGATGCATAATTTAAATCGTTTTGGAATTGAATCAATATAATTGTTTATTGTTTCCAATGATATTGATTCCCACGCTTCAATGAGTGCTTGCTTTAATTCTTCAATGTTCAAAAAGATGTTCTTCACCTTTTTAATAAGAGCATCAAGATAATGCCACAAATGTTCAATCGGACTAAGATCCTACTGTAAGCAGGCCATGAATCAAGCAACCTGACTCTCAATGATGAGTCAATACCCTGAAACTATTTCATTGTTGAACGAGCTGTATGTGGCCGTGCACAGTCTTGCTGAAAGGTCATTCCATGTTTATAAACTTCTTTTGCGTTCTTAAACGTTTTAGAAGTTTTCAGCATTTCAACGTAAGATTCTGAGTCGACTTTTCCAGTTAAAAACATTAACTTTGATTTAAAATTGTGGCCAATTGCTCCCCAAACCATAACACCCGTGTTGTATTTCGGAGTTACTACAAAATTACTTTCATTAAACTCACCTTTTCTTCTCCAAACATGATTACCATCTGAATAAAGGCAAAAACGGCTTTCATCTGATATTATAGTGTTTTTAATCCAGCGAGCTAAAATTCTTTTATTAAACAACTGTTTCTTGCAAAAATTGAGTCGATCTAAAACGTGTTTATCGGGATGACGACATTTGCCAAACGACATTTTACCAAAAAATAATAAGAACTTTCTTAATTATTCTTTAACAAAGAAAATTTTAAAAATAATTCATTGTTGTATTTTTGTCAAGCTTTTATAAAAATATATTTTTGTCAACAATAAATAAATTGTAAATTGTATGAATAAATATGTTTATATATTATTACAACTCTGTGTATTTTGTTTTTATTTTACGCTATTAAATCTTATTAAATAGAAAGATTACTTGAACTAGTAACTTTGGTTATACATACAATATTTTGAGTATTTTTTAAAGCAACAAATAAAAATACACAACTTAACATTTGTGTAAATTCACACTTTGTATTATTGGAAAAATCTCATAAGTATTATTTTTGTTTAAACAAAAATACTTGATTCAATTAACCAAACAATTTATAAACAATTGTTATCAAATTTTTAAATAAAATAATATTTTATTAATTAGTATATAATTTAATGATGTATTTTTCAAAAGTGAATTTGAAATACACTTTGTTTAAATAACCATTTGTATTCAAAAATTTATTTTTAACATGTTTTATGTAAAAATATACCAATTTTAAAGTTTTTTCTTGTGTTTATATGATGTCATTTGAATTACTTCGGCTCTATTATAATCACTACAACCCGAATTATTAAAATTGAATTATCATTTTATTAACTTTTATTAACTTTATTTCATTAAAATATTAAAAAAATAATCGTTTATTTTTACATTTATGTATTTATATTACTTCATTGGTTTTGTATTTTTAATTATAAATACAACATCAAAACTAATATATAACAAGAATGAGCATCAAAAGCACAAGGAGAAAAGAATTGCCTATTTATGATGGTTATTTGTTTCATGCCATAGACAAAGAAAGAACACACTTTCGCTGCTCTTGTCAAAAGTGTAAAGTGACTATAATAAAAAACACAGATGGAAGTTATCATTATGGCAAAACAACAACTCACATTCACGAAAAACAAGATTTACGCAGAAAAAATCATTTAAATTTTATCAAAAATGACTTACAAACTTCACCAACAAAAAAATAACAATGAAACCACTTATAACAAAATACAAAAGAGGTTCTATAGGAATAACACAATCGACATTAGAACGTTTTGTTCAAAGAAACAAAGTTCGCAAAATTGAACCAAATTCATATGATGATATTATAATAAGTGTTGGCGAATTCAATTTATTATTCAAAGATGAACAAAATGGAATACTTATATTTGGAAATAGCGAACAAATGACAATGTTGGCAAGATGCAAAGAAGTGTTTATGGATGGGACTTTCCGGAGTTGCCCCAAACAATTTTATCAGCTATATACACTGCATTGTCAATTACAAAACAACCAAACATTTCCAGCAATTCACTGTTTGTTGAAAAACAAAACTTCAAATACATATGAAACACTTTTTAACGCCATTGAATGCTTGCTTAAAGAAATCAACGAAAAATATACTTGTTTTGGAAGAAACGTTGTTGTTGTGACTGACTTTGAGAATTCGCTTATCGCCAATTTAAGAAAATACAAAACTTTTGGTCTAGAGCACAAAGGATGCCTTTTTCATCAAAGTCAAGCCATACGAAAATTTATCAATAATGCTGGACTTAAATGTGAGTATTCTTTAAATATGGAATTCAAAGCTACAGTTAAAATATTAGAGTCTGTGTGCTTTTTGAAAGAAGAAGATATTATTCAAACAGTTGGTATTTTAACGGCGTGGTATTCTCATGTACCTTCATTTGGGATAGTTGTGGAATACTTCAAAAAAGTGTGGATAAATGGCGCGTTTCCCATTTCATTGTGATGTCAATTTGTGAGAAAAAAGAGGACTAATAATGATTGTGAGTCTTACCACGCCGCGCTCACCAGGAGGCTTGAGTTCGTGAAACCTGGTTTTTGAAAGTTTGTTGAAAAAATCAGAGAAGGGATAGAAGATTTTAATAAAGATCTAAAAAACATAAAAAACGGACATTATAAAAAATCAAACAGAAAAGTTGAAATAATGTCTAATACACTTAAAAATTTAACAACAAATTATTACTGTGGTGAAATCAATTTAAATTGTTTTCTCGAAAAGGTAAGTGTGTTATTTGATGGCTTGAATCATGAAGTTTACTTCGAAGTCGAAAATTGTGAACAAAACGAGACGGAAAATGTTACAAAAAATGTGTAGATTGTAGCAATGAAAATGTTGTTGATATAAACACTTCAACAAATGGTGATATGTTTGAACATGAAGACTTTATCCAACAAACAAGACTTGAAAATAAAAATCCAACTAAAATAATTGATATTCAAAATACAAAGAAAAAAATTATACATGAAAAAAAGCCTAAAAAAGAAGATCTGTAATCCAAGAAATCAAAAAAGTGTGTAGAAAAAACAAAAACAAAAAAATAATTAATTAATTTAATTTTTTAATATTTTAATGAAATAAAGTTAATAAAAGTTAATAAAATGATAATTCAATTTTAATAATTCGGGTTGTAGTGATTATAATAGAGCCGAAGTAATTCAAATGACATCATATAAACACAAGAAAAAACTTTAAAATTGGTATATTTTTACATAAAACATGTTAAAAATAAATTTTTGAATACAAATGGTTATTTAAACAAAGTGTATTTCAAATTCACTTTTGAAAAATACATCATTAAATTATATACTAATTAATAAAATATTATTTTATTTAAAAATTTGATAACAATTGTTTATAAATTGTTTGGTTAATTGAATCAAGTATTTTTGTTTAAACAAAAATAATACTTATGAGATTTTTCCAATAATACAAAGTGTGAATTTACACAAATGTTAAGTTGTGTATTTTTATTTGTTGCTTTAAAAAATACTCAAAATATTGTATGTATAACCAAAGTTACTAGTTCAAGTAATCTTTCTATTTAATAAGATTTAATAGCGTAAAATAAAAACAAAATACACAGAGTTGTAATAATATATAAACATATTTATTCATACAATTTACAATTTATTTATTGTTGACAAAAATATATTTTTATAAAAGCTTGACAAAAATACAACAATGAATTATTTTTAAAATTTTCTTTGTTAAAGAATAATTAAGAAAGTTCTTATTATTTTTTGGTAAAATGTCGTTTGGCAAAATGTCACCCTCTCCTTAAATAATGTTGAACGAATCACTGAAATATTGTTTTAATTGTAATTGAATTATATCAAGACAATTGTTTTGTCATTGAAAATAAAAACAATATGAATGACACATCTAAATTTTCTTTATTATAGAAGTGGAGGTAGTTTAGTTGGTAAAACGTTTTATTTAACAAAAATCTTTCTGATTTATGTTATAAGTCAAAATACAAAAAGTCGTGGGTTCAACTCCCACCTTCCACATTTTTGTTTTTTATTTTTTTAATAAATCAAAATAAAACCCAAAAAAGTCGAAAAATATATTTTTGTTATGCTAATATTTACGTATTGATTCAATAATTCTCAAATTTAAATATATTATTTACAATATTTATGAATTTAAATTGTTGTTTATATTTATGTCATTTGATATGATAAAACTGTTATAAAAATGAATTGTTTTAATACATCGATTGTCAAATGTAATCCTTGAGCTTGTGAACGGCATCTGAGTTTTGTCTGGACAAATAAGACGCGTCTTTGAAGAATCCAATCAAAAATATTTTTGATTTACTTGTAAATAGAAACACCTGCCGCACCAACCTTTAAAACAGTTCACTTGTATTTATAAGCTCTTGTGATAATGTGTTTGACATAATTAATATGAAATCACTTCAATTGGAAGTCTGTGATATTTCTAGACATGATCGTATTAGCATTTGTTGTTGCTTCTTGATGGATAGTCAAGCCAACCCGCGACATGATGGCGTCATCAGTAGCAAGAATGATTCCATATTAACCTTTGTTTGCGCCAATTATTAAAGCTGTGTAACCTTTATACCATCGTTTGAATGACAACTTACTTGTGATATTATCAATATCATGTCAAAAATTGATGTAAAACATTTAGTGTTTTTGAAATTATATATAAAATATTTACATTTAATGAAGTCAATTAGATTTTTTAAAAGCAAAATTAGTATTTCAATATTATAGAGTGAAATTTAATAAATATACTTGATAATAACTTGTCTCTCAAATTTAAATTAAACATATATTTAAATTTCATTATATTAAATTGCTTTATTTATTTATTCAATATAATAAAACACAAAATAATACAAATTATATTATAAAGTGATGTGTTAGTTTTCGAATTGATGAACTTCTACACAATCACTAATTAGACAACAATTTTATACTCTTTTTGTAATAAATAAGTAATTTTAATTAAACAATTTATTAAAGAATATATTATATTATAATTGTAGTATAATAATAAAATGATATAAAGATTATAAAAATATTTATAATTTTTTTAAATATCTCAAAATTTTTAAATTATTTCGTTTTAGATAAAATGAATAATTATATTATTATTATGAAATTAAAATATTTTTTTTATAAAACAGTGATAAGTATAATAAGTCTTTGCCAAAATTTCACAAAACTTAATGTTCGGCAAATTTTGAAAAAGGTAAAAATTTGCCAAATTATTTTTGTAGTGAAAAATTTATATTTTTTAGTTAAATTAATTTATATATATTGATTCCCTTATCTGTATAGAAAAATATATTTTAATTTAAACATAATAAAATAATATATTATTTGATATTTTTTTCAATTGTGACGACTTTATGGGAATTAACAAAAAAATTTAAAAATATCTTAACCATATTTGTAAAATGCCGAAACAAAAAATGAACAATTTACAATGAATAAAAAACATAAAATTACTTATTTTGAATTATTGAAATTGAAATATGTTATTTTTTTTAAACCACTTTTATGACTTTGTTTGTTTGTTTGAGTATTTGATGATTTACATTGTAAGTTGTTTTGTAACTTTATTATTTGATAAATTATTGTTTAATTGATTGTTGTCAATCAAAACAACTTTTAATGATTTTATTGTTAATAACTTTTTCTTTACAACAGATGTTGTATTTAAACCATGGACTTATAAAACAATCAATTTTAATATCTTATGTGCATGTACATGTGAGCCTTAAGTCATAACATATAATTTTTGAAAATTGTTGTCTTAGTCTTAGTGTTATCATTTAAAGTTTAATTTGATTTTACATGTTTAAAAACTTAAAAGATACGACATTTAATTTTTTGGCTGTTTTAAAAAAACATTGTGATTAACTATGAAACATTATACACTAACTGTTGTTATTTAATAATTGAAAATTAATATTAAATAAATCCTTTTATTTAAATTAATCATAATAGTTGTGATGTTATAGAAACACTTGTGTTTACTATTACGTGTTGGATTTTGAAAAACAATAAAACTATAGTTAAGAAAAAATTGTATATAATATCTCGCTTATAAGTGGTTATCAACAAATAGCTGTTGAATGATAATTGTGAAAATCAACTTAGTTACATTATTACACAATTGTTTATATTTGATTTTATTTTGTTTCAACAAAATGTCAAACAAATTACACAAAATAATTATCAATATTTGAGAATAATAATGTCATTAACAGTCATCATTCGATGGGAAATAATTGTTTACGATTACATTTGTATATACAATATTTATATCTATTATTAAGAATAATTAATAAATGTAAACATTTAATTATGTTGATAACTTTGTTATGTGAATAATTGAAAACAATGTTTTCTTATGAAGTTAACAAGGTATGATATAACTATTGTTCTTAACAACCACTAAAATGTTTTATTAAATTGTTTTATGTTATGTTTTTAACAAAAATAATAGTGTTAAACTTTTAGACAAATAAAAATGTTAATATATCTTATGTACACATATTTTTGAACAAAAATTCAGTATTTAAAATTGTTGTAAATTGTAATATTGTCTTAATCTAAATATTATCATTTAAAGTACTAGTTTCATGTTACAAGTTTACTCATTAAATAGATACCACGTTTTATTTTTGTACTGTTTTTTATATGAAATCATTGTGGTCAACAGTGATATCTTTTATACTTAACACTTTGGAGTTTATTTTGTGTTTTTTCCCAGAATTTTATTTTCATTGAAACACAACATACTATTTTGCCGAACTACCAAAACAAATTTTTTTAAATAACAATTTCACTGAATAATCTCCAAAATTCAAAACGATAATATCGAGTCCTTGATGGAAAAGACGCTTTTAATTATATAAACTAAAGGTTTAAACAAAAACAGTTCGTTTTAAAATTTTTTAAGTCAATATCAAATTGAGTAATATGTTTAACGTTGAATGTTATGATGAAGATACTTAATTTTAGCGACGGTTGTCGAAGTTAATCTTGTTAGATAAAAAAACAGACGTACTAATATCTTCAATTGAAAGCATGTATATTTATAATATAAACACTCTATGAATCAATATGAATCAAGTTAATGAAATGTCACTTGAGTGAAGACAAAATGCTTATTACAAACGTTCTTCGTCTTGGCAAATTACCACAAATTATAAAACACTTAGAGATGGTGCATAATAACAATAATTCGAATATCTTAGTGATTTTTCTTATCGTTTGAATATTAATTTTACTAAAATCACAAGGATAAAAATCCACAAAGAAGCTCAAACAGGTTTTTCCTCTTTTTTATTTTTTTTACACTCGGCAAAAAAAATAAAACATCAACTTTTTTATTTTTTTTTCATATAAAACTGAAAAAAGGAAGCTCCAACGTGTTAAAATTGTTATTAAATTACTGTTAATTGATAATCAGTGAATGACTACTTAAATTTATAGGTTTATGATGTGGTGTTATTGGAAAATAGTCGTAAATAATTGAGTGTTACAATATAAAAAGATAAAACGATAGTTTAAAAAAATCAGTTGTACATAACGTTTGTTTAAATGTAATTATCAACAAAAAGTTGTTGAATGAAACTTTTTATATTGATAACTTTTGATGTGATGACAAATATTTCTTCTTTTTACCATGTTAAGTGTTGTTTTTTGTGTGTTAAGTTGCTATAGTATTTTTGATAATTATAATTATTATAATGTATGGTTATTTTTCTAATAGTGAAATAATTTTCAACTGGTTGAAAATAATTAAAAGAAATAATAAATGATATTGAGGTATGTAATTATTTGGCAAATTTTCAGGTTTGTGATATTTTGGCAAAGACTTATAAATTGTTATATTATTAAAATTAAAAAAAACTAAAATTTTTTATATAAAAATACTAATAATTATAATTAACAAATGGGTGTTGTTCTTCCAGTTAATATCATGAAGAAAATAAGTTCTAAATGTGATTTGCAAACTTTTCTCAATATCACCGAGACTTGTCGGTTATACAGCCATCTACAAACAGACAATGAAATTTATTCCTCGATTGGTAACAATAATTTTTTAACACGTTCACAGTGCATTCAAAAAATGTCGATTCAAAAAGCGAACAAATTGTATACAAACAGTCATCTTATTACATTGGGTTACGAGTGGAAAACTGTTTTTCGCAATGAAGTGTTAACAGTCATAAAGGTGTTCTTTACAAACCACATATCGCACTTTATATGTGGAATATGTCTTGTCTTATTTAGTGTGTTATATCCACTTTCTTTAGACAAAACAATTTCTATCAAATGTGGCCCATTATCTTTATTGTTACTATATCCGATACTTACCTTTCTATTTGGCGTCTATTTTTTCGAATACATGTCAACATAAGAGAAGAATATGACAAATTTGGTGATTCTGTGTTTATGTTAGTTCCGACTCTTTTTATGCCGTTTTCTTATATTGGAAATTAACGCGAATTGGCACAAACTTTTTTCTACCAATTGTAGTGTTATTTGTGTATATCTTGTTCGTGTTGTTTTCATTCGATGTTATACAATTTTATTATGTTGTCTTGCCGTTACTTTTATATCATTTGATCACCATTTTGTCGTGTGGAGTGCATTTCAACATCAATGAATTGTTACACCGAATTTTACATTTTAAAGAAGTTGTTATTAACAATTTTCATCAAATGGTTCACATCAACCAACGAAGAATATGTTCGATATCACTGTATGCACTTTCAGAAGCTATAATAAATGTTGTCCCACTTCTTATTTTTCTGACTCTTTTTGTTGTTAAAATGGCGTCACCGAACAGTTTAAATTACTCGAGTGGCATCGTGTCCATTTGCTTGTATTTCTGTTATTGGTATTTGTACCATTTAGTTGCATTTCCAATTCTTGTGTGTATTTCTATGAAATATTTTGATGATGGAACAGATGAAAAGTACTTTTGTGATGGGCATATTTATAGTGGTAATATTGAATTGGGTGTTATAATAAATGGATTTGAGTGCATGTGTGGCGTATTTCCATCAATTGTCTTTTCAACGTGTTTTACACTGATTTACCAAATCGCGTTTGGAGGAAGTGAAATGTCTTATATTATAGCTTTTGTGCCGGTTATAGTGTTAGTTGGGTGTGTGTTGTTGTGCAGTGACTGCAATTGTTGTTTTATAACTAGTTACGAAATGTGCCCATTGCTGTGCCCCGATTGGTGCGGATGTGTGAAAACAATTTGTTGCTGTACTTGTACTACTTGTGGATATTCAGATCCAATCCACACGACTATGTACTATGATGTAAATGCGTATCATCATCAAATTATTGGATACGATCTTATTTAATTGTCCAAGTTTATTAATTAATAAAATTATAATTGTTTTTTATGTGTTTCATAAAATATAAAATCATTTTTTAATTTTAAATAGTTTAAATTTATATATAGGGTGAAAGGGGTCTATTTATCTTTATATTAATTGTCAAATAAGTCTATTTGTCGCAAAAGTGATCAATCACTAGATTACTAACAGGAAAAGGTTTTTCTGTTTTCAATTTTAATTAAAAACACTGAAAATGTTTAATATATCAATATGCACTGTTTCCTTTTTTTCCCAAGTTTTTATTTTTTTTCAATAACGAAACTTCTAAACTATTGTTTCTTTATTATTTAATTTGAAACAAAATTGGCGGACAATGCGGCATTTTAAAACAACTTTAATTCATTTACATTGTATTTGAAAACGGGAAAACCCCAATTAAATTATTTTTTAAAACTATAAAATCAATAATGATTAACCAAAAAATTAAATTACTATTCAATGGGGAAAATAATGTTGGCAAGACAAGTCTCATTACTAAGTACACAACTGGTGAATTTCATTGTGAATATATCCCATTATAACAGAAATATATACCGTGACTGTGACTTACAACGATATTCAATTTAACATGGAAATATGGGATAAAGGCGGATAAAAAGAATACCGTTTGATTCCATCGAGCTGTCCAAATACCACATGTTTTGTCCTGTGTTTCTCAATTGTTAATTTGGACACCTTCAAAAGTCTCAAAACATTTTGGTTGCCAGAAATCAGACGCTTAAATCGAGACATTCCAATATTGTTAGTTGGCCTTAAAAGTGATTTGAGAGAATCAAATGAAAAAGCAGAACGTAATTATCCAATAAGTATTCATCAAAAATTAACAACAGAAGAAGGTCTTCAAATGGCAAAAGATATAGGAGCATGTGGATATGTCGAATGTTCATCCATGAATGATAGTAATGTTAACTCGGTTTTTGAAAAGGCCATAGAGATTAGTTATGAGTATCTTCATACTCATACGTACACAAAATAGCAAAATGAATGATTTTATAATTATAATTAATCAATCTTATTATTTGCTATATCAATTTAAAAAACAACACAAGTATTAAAATTTTTAAATTTTTTTTATTTTTAATGTTTTATTATTCACATTTATTATGAATAATGTATTTTTTGTTTAATGGCTGTATTGAAGTGAATAAACTGTAATGTGAATATCTTATTGTTATTTTCAAATCTATTATTCTACTCTTTTATTGGTAAAATAATTAATTATATTTCTAAACAATAATACAAAAGTAAAATATGATTAAGTATTTAAAAAACAACAAGTTTTTTAATAAGTGGAATTTCACCAACAACGGTTTAAACATTGTTGTTTAATACATAATTTCAAATAGGCTGAATTATAGGTTGAGTGGAACAAAACCATCAGTCATTACGTTAAATGGTTTTGTTAATAAAACTTTAAATGTTTAAAAGAAGAACTTTCAAAAATCAATATGTATCAATATGTTAGTATTTGACACAGTTTCTCAACGTGTGCATGTTTGGTATTTGTATAAAGAAAACTTCAGTTTGCACACCAGTGTTTATAACAAGCGTTGAACCGTCAAACTGATTAACTCTTACATCACAAAAGGTGTTTTGGTTAATGTTTATACTGGCTCGACAGAATAAAACACCTCTGTCATCTACAATAAAAAAATAAGTAGAGTCAATATACATTCACAACAACATTACAAATGAAGCAACAAGAGATGTGTTATTTCGACACCAAATGAGTGAATGTATCATAAATATACTCATGAAATTGTTGATTTTACTTGAACTGTGTGCAACACACCATATAATAATTATGTTGTTTAATCGAATGAGTTTCGTTTTTCTTTATGTCAAAACAGCCATTTGAAAATATGTGTTGATTTGTTTCGTGCAAATTGGCCAATTGAGGATTATAGCCATCAATTTCAAAAAGATTTTTATTAAAACAAACATATTTTGGACTAATTGACAGCTTCAAATTAAAAATATCTAATTACTAAGATTGATGTCAAGAGATAAAACATCGACTTTGTTTTTTTGTCACGTTTTATCTTCAAAAGTTTGTTAGAAACGACTAATGAAATGTCAAATTTGAAAAAAATAATCAATATGAATGCAAGGTACCAATTGTAATAGTACAAAACTATAACGACACATATTATCTACCAAGACTGTATAATCCATAATTCAAGAAATTGTTGCGTTGTTTGCTTTTGGTTTAAACGAGTGTAAATATATGAAGATATATCAAATTAAATAAATTTAAAGCCTTTAAAAAGATCAAACTTTGTTTTTTATTGAGAAAAACTTTTCAAATTACGTGGTAAAAAAACAATCGAATATTTTATCTAAATATCACTAAATTTAATATATAAATTGTTTTTCGGGTGATTGACAAAATGTAAACTGTATCATTAGTATAAATTAATAAAATAAATAACACAATCGTATTCGAAAATTTTATTTATCTTTTGTATTTAATTAATAGCCTGTATGTAAAAATAATATATTTAACAAAAATGCTTGAATTTATCGAAAAATTGGTCATAACGTAAACACTTAAAAACTTTGAAACAATTCGTTTAAATTTATGTCTGGTTCATTATATTTTCTGTTCGATAATATATTTTACTCAATGTTAAAAAAATAACTCTACAACTTACGGTTGTATTAACTAATATATAGATTTCAAAGATATTGAAAATTAAACAAATATATTTTTGTATATCATTTCATATAAATTTTATTAAAAATTAAAAATCACAATTACATATTTAACCCACTAAATTATTTTTCAATTACATTTCCCTAAAAAAAAACTTAATATTATTTGGTGATGTGTGTTGTTGTTTTTGTTTTGTAAAATTATTATATTAGTATTTAATTATAATAAACTAATAAAAAGAGAACATTTTATAGAAACACCATTTGTATATAAAAATATACAATCGATTTTTTATAATAATACCAAAAAAATAAAACCAAACCAAAGACTGACTCTAGCTTTTGTTTATTAACAGTGGCAACAGCTTTATGTGTGGTATTTGTATTTTTTCATTTATTAACTCTGTGCTTTTTGTGTATAATAAATAAATATTAAATAATTAATAATATTTCTAAACTACCTTTGGTGTATATTAAAAACATAGAGCTTTGTTTAAAAGAAAAGTTTAACGAATCATGAACATTTTAATGCTTATTAGCACATATTTAAATTAATATCAAATTGATAATTTTTTAAATTTTATAAAAACATAAACACTTTAATGTATAACATCTATTTGTTTATTTATTAATAAATACTTACCTAAATTTATATATTTACTAAATATTAAATTAATGTAATTCTTTATTTATCAAAATTTTTCACTTTATTAATAAATCAGTGAATACAAAATAATGATTTTAAAAACAATTTTTCATGTTTTATAATTTATTATTATTTTATATAAATTATATTTTATTTGAATCAAAACATGACCATGTGACATTATTAGATATTATACCCGGGTTTTACTCGGTTTAAATTAACTAAACTTGTTTAAATATGGTATTAAAATTTGTCAAAATTGGAAATTTTTTCAATGGTTTTCTATATTTAGTAAATATATCAATCCATAAATGGAATCTGCAAATTAAGTTTTGTTTGTTTTCATTTTTTCGATTTTATAATAAAAATGTTATAATAAATACTATTTTAAAAAAACCAGACAACACCAAATACAGTAAAACCTCCCAAGAGCGGGAGGGCGTGGTAATTTTGTTCTCTCAAGAGCGGGCATTTTTAGCCAATCAAACCTTAAAAACCGCTCGATAGAGAACTCTATTTTTAGTTTCGGTCTAAAAAATGCCCGCTCTTGAGAGAACCCACTCTTCGGAGGTTTTACTGTATTTACTGTTTTTTATATGTTTTATTTTTTATTTTCCTGTTTGTTGAACCAACAACGGTACACAAATTTAAACCCTTAAAAATCAATACAGTTTCAATTATTGAACAAAAAATCGGGAAATCACCTAAATATTGGGTAAATACTTCACGATTTTCCAGGTTCGTTATTTCATCAGTGATCCATTTTGAAACTAAACGTGAGTAAAACCACATCTTTCTAACAAACACAAAATAAACTACAATAAAACAATAAACCAATGATGTAATGAAGGACATTATTGCATTAAATGATGCAACACTTAAATTATTAATAAGTTTTTGTTTATTTCGACTATTAAAAAAGTCATCGATAACATAAAACAAACATTTAAACAATCAAGGTTATTAATCAATAGAGTCTAAAATAAAATAAACAGTTCAAAAATAAAAAAAACTTTTCAATTATAAGTCTTAATGTTATTAGGTATTTTCAAAAGTTTCCAAACAGCTCTAACAAAGAGTCTTAATGAAAACAAACATTTTGTAAATAAAATAATAATGTGTGTCATCTAAATTGTGATTATCGAAACTTTTCAGTTATTTTTTTAAACAATAGCAAAAGCAATTATATTTTTAATTATAAATAACTATAATTATAATATACATTTCAACAAAAAAGGAAATGAAACCATAAAATTACTTATAAAATGCACGTAAAGTACTATCCAACACCTTTCAATTTGATTGTTTTTATTGAACTTAGCAATACACGCCAATTTAAAGGTGTTTTGTTGAAATTGTTTCACGATGTTTTTTCCGTCGAGTTTTTCTTGAGCAAATACAACTTAAGAAGACGTACAAAGTTGTTATCAATGTATTTTTCACGGTTTTTCTTACTTTTTTCCGCTCCAAATAATCAAAATGCAGTTTTAACAGATTTATCTACCCGGCGGATAAAAGCGCTGCAATACCAATCATAAGCAAATTAATAAATTGTTTTTACCTTGTTTTTGTTTTGCCTCAAGTAAAAAAACATGAAAAAATACAAAAACTTAAAACCGATGCATACATTTTTTTACCAAATCAAAGCAATTGTAAAAACAAACTCACCCATAACGCCAAGATTTACCAAAAAATTGTGGTCTTTTTTCACGGCATAAAAATACTTTGTTAACCTTGTCTCAACAAAAACACACATGACATCACCAATATGTTGTTGGTTATCACCAAAAAGTTATGGCTGGCGCACTCCAGGCTAGCATGATAAAGCCTCCCTGTCTTTTCTAACTTTCACCTGCAAGGCGGAAAAAACGCTGCATTACCATTAATATATTTTTTATATTAATAAATGCAACACAAAACAGTTTTTGCCTCAAAAAATCGAGTTTTTGAGCATATCAGAACAAAGACACTGAAAACCAGGATGGACACATGCAAAGTCTTTTTCCCACTGCAAACGTTTTATTTCAAAACACTCGTCTTTTTACCATTTTCTTTACCATTTTTCGTGTTTTGTTTCAATTTTCGTAATAATTTTCAAAAAAGGAGTGAAAAAATATAACAAGTCGTATATATCTTGTTTGACAGGATTCTAAAAACGACTGGGTGTGGAGACACTCAACTTCGAGACATGTGGCACTTCAATGTGTTGTTTATCAGTTTGGCCACAAAATGCAGTTCTGAACGAATGAGGAATCCATTGGTATGGGGTGTGAAATTAAGGTGCACACCATCTTTCGTAAGAAAAGGCGTGAACGTTTAATTAAAAATTTAAACATTGTAAATAGAGACTGATGTTGTTTAGGGTGGTTGAGTGCCCACTGTTGAGTATTCAAGAAAAGACCACCTATTATTTTGATAAAAAAAATATAAAATATAAAATTTAAAATATAAAATATAAAATATAAAATATAAAATATAAAATATAAAATATAAAATATAAAATATAAAATATAAAATATAAAATATAAAATATAAAATATAAAATATAAAATATAAAATATAAAATATAAAATATAAAATATAAAATATAAAATATAAAATAAAAATAAAAATAAAAATAAAAATAAAAATAAAAATAAAAATAAAAATAAAAATAAAAATAAAAATAAAAATAAAAATAAAAATAAAAATAAAAATAAAAATAAAAATAAAAATAAAAATAAAACTGTGATTTCAAATAATTGCAATTAATTTTTATAAAATTAATATTTTGAATACTGAAACCAAATTTTGTAGTGACAGAACAGTTCTTGAACTGGATTGCAAAAGCGGAGCTTCAAGACGGTGAATTCTCCGCAATGACATACAGCTGATAAGATGGGACATATGTGGAGTTTGTTGAACCACAGCGTGATTTAGTTGGTGTTGTTTTGTATATGTATTACTACTACACACAAATGACACAAACAAAGGGATTAATTAAGGATAAAACAGACAAACAACGAATAAGAAATTTGGTGATTTTTTTGTTGTATAGAAATTGGAAAAATATGTAAAACCAGACTATTCGATATGGCAGGAAAGCAGCGATGGATGGACTTCTTTAATTGTTAGACTGCAGTACTATGGATTCACAAAAATTCAAGGTCACCACGGATTGTTAGCGGCTGCTATGATGGAAGAGAAGTATTTTAAAGATACTAAAAGAGCTGAATTACTGAGAAAGAGAGTGCAGGACCTATCGACTTCATTTGAGAAATTGTTCTGGAATGAAGAGAAAGGGTACTTAGTCCAAGTCATTTGGCATGACAACAAAAAGTGATTGTCGACACACCGACTAAAACTATGGCGTTCAGTGTCATTGTAGCGGATCAAATAAAGATAAAAAACAGTTTTATAACATTAAAAAGTTCAACGCGAAATTTTAATACGGTATTGCTAGACATCCACAAGACTCATACTTCTATTCTTCAAAGTGGAATAATGAAAGAAAAGAAGTCAGTGAAGCAAGCCCACTATTAGGAGTTGTCACAATGTTTATAAGTTGGGCTGAATTTTTTTAAGACGAATTCGACAATCATGCAGGCGTAATTAAAAAAAGATTGAATTGGATGATTAAACAAACCGGAAACAATTATATGCCATGCGGAGAAGCTGAAGACTAAATCACCGACGACCCAATTATGTCGTCAATGCCTGATATTTAGACAAAAATAAAGCTATATTTTTGTCCGCCAAATAACGTTTGAGACGAGATAACGTTTAAAAACTGACTCTTTAAACAATAAAATAATATCTTTTTAAGTTTTTAAAAATAAACATATTATTTTTTAATAGTATTTATTTTATTTTTTCATGAGTTGATATATTAAATTAACATATTATTGTTATAGTTTAAATTGTTAAAACTTAATTGTTAAAACTATAGAACTTTTTAATTCAAATTTTTAATGATTACGCCCAAATGTTTGTTTTATTATCTATTATTATAACATTTTGATGTATTATATAATTCAGTTGCAATCATTGTTGTAATTACTTTTGTTTATAGACCAATTTGTGGTTATCATTGTATATCATATATCGATTTGATATCAAATTATAATAATAAACTGGTTTTATTTATAGCAGTCTTTGATAAAAATAATCAACTTGAATTATTTTTTTACATATCTTAGAACCAAGTGGTTTTCAATATTCAAATTTTTAAGAATGGTTATTCTTTAATTTTTTTATAAACGTTGAATAATGAATATATTTTTTATAGAATTATTTTATTTTGTTAATAAAAACAATCGAAACATATTTATTTATAATACAAAGGCCTCTACAAGTATTTCGTTTATAAAAGTAAACAAATTATAATTTTCAACAGATGTAATTCATGTTTGTTATATGTCGGATTGTGGAAATTGGATAAAAGAAATAATAAATATCAACAAATACAGTAAAACCCACCAAGAACGGTACTTCTGAAAAGTGGGGTTTTTGAGAGTGTACGTTAACAACAAAATATTATTAAAGTATGAGTTAAGTACCTCAGTATATCAGGCACCTTTTATTTATTATATTGATCCTTTAAATATATAAATTAATTATCAATATTATTCGACACATCATCGAACACGTGTTCAAGCTTTAAAGCAGCTTTAAAAAGTCTTTACATATTGTCGCGGACTTTGTCACTTATCAGCTTTGTCTCTAGCTGCTATTCTTCTTTTCTATCTATATTTTTTTCCTTCGTTTTGTCAAGGCTTTATGTATTTTTTGTATTATTGAAATTTTTTATTAAAACTATTAAAACTATTATAATATTATTTAATACTTTTATATTATTTTTTATTTAAATTATAGTAAATATAAGGTATGTAGTATTTCAAAAAATAATTTTAAGTTCTATAACAAAAAATCAAAAAGGTGGACAAAATAATGTCTTTTTTAACAATTAAGTGTTAAGATAAAAGTTTAAATGAAACGAATTATTAATGAAGCATTATGATAATGAATATAATTACCATTTTGTCTGAACTTTTACAAAAATAATCATAATTCATTTGAATTGGTTAATTTATTTGGTTGTATTTCAATTTGAAATGTTTATAAAACAATCATAATAAATTTTCAAGTTGGTCCACTACTATCTCCATTTGTGGACGACTTTTGGGGTCCTGGCACCAACACAGAGCGATGATGTTGTACTGCTCTTCTTCTATTGGATCTTTTCTTTTCAGTCGATTGTTGTGAATTACAAACTCTGCGATTTTCCATGGAAATTTGAATGTGTCATTTTGGTAAGCCTCAGACCACCCAAAGACTTCATACATAGTGACTCCAAATGAAAAGACATCAGCTGGTTTTTTATATTTCTCTTTGTTTAAAATTTCCGGAGCCATATACACTGGAGTTCCAATACCTTTTGTGAATGTCATGTTGGTCATCAGCATGTTGACATTTCTCGCGCTTCCAAAGTCAGTCAATTTAGCATTGACTTTCTCAATCAAGTCAAGTGAAATAACAAGAATGTTGTCGGGCTTGATATCTCTGTGTAATATCCCATTTTCATGTAAATACAGTACACCTCTAGCTCCATCTATCAGCATTTTAACCCGAAGTTTCATTGGCGGAATTTGTTCATTTTTTCTGTGTTTGATCAAGTCTTGTAAACTGCCATATTGTGCAAATTGTGTGACCATACATATCTTGTTTGGTATAAAAACAGCTCCATAAAAGTGGACAATATACTCACTTCTAAATTTGTCTAACATTGACACTTCATTTTCGAATTCATCAATGAGTTTGTCTGTGTCATTTGACTGTTTCATTTTCTTGATAGCAACAACGTTTCCTCTGTAAGTTCCTTTGTAGACAATTCCAAACGAGCCTTCACCAAGTTTCTTGTCTTCTTTCAACTCGTCGTAATCTAATTTTGTCGAGTTTTCTGTTGTGATTTCAATGGCAATTGGAACAGACACAGTCTCGCCATTTTCGATGTTCATTGTGACTATCATCATCTCGTCGTGCAATTTCAGTGAACAGTGCGGTGTCACAAATACCTCAAATTCGCATGCTTCGCCTTTCTTCAGAGTCACCAATTGCGGCTCTGTGCGAATTGAGTATTTATCACAGCCGCCACGTGTTGTGATTTGGACTTTCAAAATGCCTTTGCCTTTGTTGCCAACACAGAGAAGTTCACGTGATTCTTTTTCGACGGGAATGACTTCACTGGTGTCATCAAATGTCAGCGACTTTTTGTTTGTCATGACATTGTCATTTAACACACTCATTGCGATGTTTGAACGACTCATCTTAAAAACACAGATATTTTCCATTTTCTTTGTTTCCTTGCGCTTTTGTAAAACGACTATTGTAATTACAATAATACCTATGATAATGAGTACTATAATGAAAACGGAGACAATTGGGATGCCAACTACAACGCCGTAATTTGTTGTGTGAATGCAACTCAACATGTCGTCACTCAACTTGTAGTTGTCATCACATTTTGAACATTTGTTGTTGGCAGATTCAACACAGTTTTCGATGGTTGTGTAATGCGAACAAACACCTGTCACAAGAACGCTGTATTTTACACAGTCGGTGCACTCATCGATGCCATAACATTGTGTACACGTGTCTTGACACTTCACACACAAATTGTTGGAGAGATAATACCCACTTTCGCATAGCATACAACCAACTGTTGTTTTGTTTGCACACGAAGTCAACTCGCTTTGTGGAGAACACAATTTGGTGACATTTGATGACGTACGATAAAATGCCTCTTCGCACACAACACAGTTTCCTTCGTTTGTGCACGACTTGCATGACACATCACAGCTTATGCATGTTGACCCATCAGATGACCGCATGTACCCATCTTTACAAGTTACACACCCGCGATATGTTGACATCAACACGTCACACACACTGACAAGTGCGTTGATTTCAGTGCAAACGCCGTTGCTGTTTGCATACGAGTAGTCGTCACACTTTGTGCAGAATGTCCGATTCGAACAGTAGACACAGGGATACTCACACTTCACACACATCCGGTCTGCGAGGTAATACCCACTGAGGCACCTCAGACACCCCTTTGTGGTGCTCACTTCACAGTGGCTGTCTGTCTGTGTGTCTACGTTTTTAGTTGTTTGTTTGGTGGTCTCATTTGGAAGTGTTTGTGGCACACACGAAATTCCATTGAAATTGTAATCGGACTCACACTCGACACATTTGGTGTTGAGTGACGAGACAACACCACAATTAGACAAAACGCCAGTCTTCTCTTTGCAGCCATCAACATCTTTGTAATAGCCACTCTCACATGTGACACACACTTTGTCAAATGAACTGCAATGAATTGACTGGGTGTCTGTGCACACACCGTCAACGTTGATGGAGTTGTTACACACGATGCAAATATCTCCATTTTGGTTGTCACAATTTGCACTGTTTTGTGAGCATTTTCCTTGTGAGATGTGTTGTTTTGAATTACACTTAGTACAATCACCATATGATATTACAGAACACATAGTATTAGTTGTACACACGCCATCTATCAACAATTTGTTTTCTTTACATTTCAAATCGGTGATAACTCCATTTGAAATGACACACACTTCACTCTCACACTGTTCAACGGTGTTGTCGTTTGTTGTGTGATATCCACTGATTGCCAAGTAGCAGTACTCATTGTGTGATGTTTCACAATTTTGTTTTGCTTTGCCACACGACACGTCATCAACACAATACAAACACTCGGTGCCAATTTCTCTGTTGATTTCATATTTACAATTTGTGTTAACAACACAATTGCCATTTGATGTGATCACATCTGAAACGCATTTGTCACAGCCGTGTTGCGAGTATTTCTCACACTTCTCGTGCTTAACATTACAAACACTGTTTAACAACATTGTTGTTGTATCACACGAATAACACATTGTATCGATTTGGTTGATGCACCCATCCATGTTGGTGCGTAATTGGTGGTCATATGTGTTGTAGTATGTTGTAGTTGTGTATCCCAAATTGCACGCCTTCAAGTCACTTGAAGTGACGTATGGCGCAAAACATGTGGTGCAAATGTGTTGATTATTGACAAAGTCTGCAATCTGACACTTTGGGATGACATTGTACGAGTAGTCGCATGTCGTTTCTGTGACTTTGACCATCCCAACTTCACATGCAACGCAACTGGTGCCAGTTGATATCATGTTGCCTGCACATGAGAGACACGTTTTTGTTGTTTTTGAACACGTCAGACAGTCGTTGTGAATATCACTACATGGTTGACAGTCGGCACTTTCATTCAAATAAAATCCATCTTCACATGATACACAAATACCATCTGATGTCTCGTCTGTGCACAAATCGAATATCCAGATGGAGCACACGACACACAGCTGTTGTCAACTCTCTTGTTGCCGACTTCGCACGATGTGCATGCACCACTTTTTCTGTCACATTTCTTACATTCAGTGGAACACTGTTGGCACTGCAAAACACCGCCTTCTGAATATGTGAGGTCGCCACACAATGTACACACTCCATTGTCAAAGCCATATCCAGCAGCACATATGAGACATTTTCCATCTGTTGCATTGCACCTTGCACACGAAGAGTCACACAACTTGCAGGTGGTTTGTCCAACAACATCTTGGTATGCCATCTCACCACAACTCTGACACACAGAACTCATGTAGTAAGTTCCCTTTGGACATATGGCACACTTCCCAGCTGCAAGACCATACCCAGTCACACAGTTGACACAATACCCATTTGTCGCATCACACCCATCACAATGACTGTCACATTGCTGACAAGATGGTGAACCAGCAGTTGAGTATGTCATCTCTCCACAACTTTTGCACTCAAAAGAGCCTTCACCAGCATAGGTACCCGCCTTGCATGTGTCACAATTGTTTGTTGTTTGATTTGCCATTGTTCCCGAATTGCACAGTGAACACACTCCATTCGAATAAACAGCACCACTCACACAGGCTACACACTTGCCACTTGTTCTTTCACATGGTCCTTGACACAAAACATTACACGTTTTGCAACTTGTTGATCCTGTTGTGTTGGCATAAGTCCCATCTGCACATGTAGAACATTGCAAACTTTTTGGTGATGATGAATATGTCCCAAGTGGACAATACTCACAATTATTTGCAACACTGTATGTACCAGCACTGCAAATAGAACATGTTGTAGTTGTAATTCCCATACCCGACTCACACGACGTGCAATACCCATTTGTCTTATCACAACTCAAACACGTCGAACTGCAACTTTTGCACGTTGTGCTTCCCGCCAACGAGTATTGCATGTCGGCACACGTTACACAACTTCCACCACTTTGGTACGTGCCAGCTGAACATGTGTCACACATTTTACCGTTCAGAAAATATCCATCATAACAAGATAAACAATTTCCATTTGTTTGGTCGCATGTTTTGCAACTTGTCGAACATGCTGTACACCCACTTGAACCACCGAGTGAGTAATCCCCAGTCGCACACTTTGAACACAACGAAGTTCCACCACTCGAATAATACGATGCGGGACATATCGAACAGTTCTTATTTGACGAATCGTACGAATAGCCAACATTACATGAAATGCACTCCCCCGTCGTTTTTGAACACACTCCACAACTCGTGGAAACACATTGTACACACGTCGAACTTCCAGATGTGGAATAAAACCCATCCGCACACGTTTTACACGACGAACTTCCTTGTTCATCTGCATAAGTTCCTGCTCTACAATCAGTACAATAAGCACTTCCGCTGCTCGAATATGTTCCTCGACCACACGTCACGCATTTTGTTGATGACACTGTGTATTCAGAGCGTGTTCCTGCAGCACATTCTGTGCATTTTGCACTGCCAGAAGATATCGAATAATACCCACCTTCACACGAAGTGCATGTAGATGCCCCTTTATTTGAATAATACCCTGCATTACATGGATTACAAGACGAAGCCCCAGTACTATTTGAATGTGTTCCAGCAGTACACTGTGTACAACTTGGTGATCCCAAAGAAGAATAAGATCCAGCATTACAACTTGTGCATTTGGAAGACCCGGATGATGAATATGTACCAGCTGAACAAGTTGAACATGAAGAAGCTCCGCTACTGGAATAAGATCCCGCACTGCATTTCGTGCATTTAGAAGCACCAGTACTAGAATACGTTCCCGCTGAACAAGTTGAACATGAAGTAGACCCAGTACTCGAAGCGTATTTACCAGTAGAACACTGGGTACACGACGATGACCCAGAGCTTAAGGCATAAGATCCAGGAGAACACTTTGTACATGATGAAGAACCGGAGTTTGAATACGAGCCAGAAGGACATGAAATACATGATGTCGTTGTACCACCCGAAGAATAAGTCCCCGCTCGACAAGAAAAACAAATCGTTCCAGAAAGGTACTGCCCACTACTACATGATGTTGCGGCAAACACTCTCGTTGTTAATAAAAACAGACATAACATGAATTTAATAAATTATTCAATTGAATTAAACAAGTTCATTTTGTAAACTTTTATGTTTTTTAATTATACTAAAGTTTGTTTTTAAACGTTATCTGGTTTATTTTGGACCAAAAAATTAAAATATTTCGGGAAGCAGTCCCAAAAATTTATTTCAATTGTTTCGTGTTTTTTTAAGTATTATTTAATGCCCGTAGTTTAAACAAAATTAAAACTATTTTATGTTTAATAGATAACGTTAAAAAGCCGACTTTATATTTATTAATTATAATATATATTTTTTTTAATTAATAATAACCTATAAAAACACATTAAAAGTTATTTTAACGAAATAACCGTTAAACAAAAAAAAACAATTTAATCAAACTTAAAAAAATTTCTATTAAAGATATTAATTCTTTTATAGTTTTTGACTAATTATGAAAAGCATGATTAATTAAATCGATTATTTAATTGTTAAAAGTTTAATTCACAATTAGAGCCAAATAAAATCTTTTAACTCGCCGACGTACTTAATTCCCATCAAACCAATACTGTAAAAAAAGTACAGTCTGTTTTTAAATGTTATCTGATGCCTTTTGGACCATATAGATTGAAATATTTCGTAGAAGCCGTCCCAAAAACCCATCCCAATTGTTTCGGGGTTTTTCACGCTTTACCTAATGCCCGATGTTTAGACAATATTAAAACTATTTTTTGTCCACAAGATACGTTAAAAACATATTCGGGTCGTTACGAAACCCCTATAATTTTCTAAAACCCCAAATCGTCGATTGATTGGTCAAAACCAGAAAAAAAATATTATATATTTAGAAACAACATTTTCGGATAACGATTGCAAGCCAACTCCACAAACTTGTTGTTGAAACGTGTTCTCCGATGTCACTTCTTGTGGTTTTACACGAGACGCGGCTTGTTATAATCATGTATTGAACAGTTATAAACAAATATATTTTTTTATAATTTCCATTTGTATAATTTGTTTTTGTTTTTGTTATACAACACTTCTAATTGTCCAATTTTATATCGTACTTGTTCTGAATAACTTCGTAATTAATGTTCTTTGAAGCTTGAGGAATTTAAGACAAATTGATGGGTTTTTACCATACCTGTAAATTACTTATTTTAAAATAATGAATAAATTAATACCTGTACATTGACCATCATATGTTATTTATGGAAAAGGCTCAAAAAAATAAAAAAAACAGACAGACTACAAAAATTATTAAAACCAATGCATGTTGTTCATTTTACACAATTCAAAAAAGTATGATGGTTAAATTCACTTTCCAGCACACTGAATACGACAGTTTATGTTTACCGATTAAACTTGAATAACTTGGTTTTTTTCTTAAGTCTCTATATTTTTTAAAAATTAACACAATCACATATAGTTTCATTAATAGTAAAAGTAAACCAGAAGAATTACCATTTTTTCAAAAAAATAAAACTTATAACCATATTATAACATTCCACAATCGCATAATTTATCTCTAAATTTCATGTAATAAAACACTTATGGGATATAAAATATGTAAAAAAACAACATTTTAAATTGTTTTTGATTTTTAGGGTTTTTTCAAAAAAAACAAAAAAGTGATAAATTATCCCGATAATTTACATAATATTAATCATATATCAAAATAAAAAATTATAATTATTTGTGTTATATTTTTTAGTAAATACATATTTTTTAATAATTACAAAAACAATTATGAGATCAAAATTATATTCTTTTTTATTCGAAAACAGAAAAACCAAATGTTTTTTGTTTTTTTCATTTTTTTGTGAAAAAACATGGTTCTTTTTTAATTTTTAGTGAGATACAAATTATTAGATCACAACAAAAAGGCAATATTAGCCTTTTTGTGAAAAAACATGGTTCATTTTAAATTTTTAGTTTTATATTAATTATTAGATTATTGTTAATTCAGATTGATTATTTATGACCCAAACTATTAATCACAAAACAACTGTATCAATTTCCTTAATACCTGATCAACAATTCAAAATAAACCAAATTTCGAATCTGTTACAATGAAAATGACATATTTAATTTTCCAAATTTAAGAAAATTCATATTATTTACAAAAATATGATGAACTTTTTAAATTTTCTTTTTTTGTTTTTAATGTTCTTTTCTTTTTTTCTTTATATTTGTTTATTTTACTGAATTTAAACAATTTAAACAATTATATTATATTTGAAATTTAAAATAAATTATTTTTATATTAATAAACTATACTTTAAGGTCATATAAATACAAATTATCACAGGTTCTTGAATATATTTATATATCAATTAAAAATAAATGGATTTGGTTATTTTTTTGGAGACGAAAATTCATAAACAACTTAATTATTCAATTAATTAAACATTAATTATTTGATTAAAATCAAAATTATATAGTAAACTGTGTAATTTTAGTTTCATGATTTTTTTTAACGTGTTTATTTTTTAATATATAGTTTAATACAATTATTATTATGGTTTATTTTTTTGTTTGTTTTACATTTATTCTTTTATGTAAAATAAATTTATAGGTTCAAACAATAGTTCATTTTAATTGTTTATAGTTATGAATAATGAGTTCAAACTCATTAATTTTAAGTTTGGTCAAAACTTGAATGTCTTTTTTGATTAACACTTTCACAACCCAAAACTTTTTTTAAGAAGAAAAATAAGTAAAAAGGAAATTGTCCAAATCATTTTTTATTATTTTTATTCAAAAACCCCTTTCTAACCCAAACCGGCCAATAGTCAGTTTTATTTTACTTAAAACAATTAACAAATGAGAACTCAATTACCTAAGATGATCAAAAATAATCTTTTGGATGAAATTTCATATCACTTTATCGTGTTTCAACACTTAATATAAAAACTCTACATCGTCAATCCACTTTATGACAAACAATGTCAAATAGTCACACTAACAAATATAACGACAATATAAACACCAATATCGTTATAATCAAATGACAATATTCTCTTTATAAAAAAACAACCAAATATATTAAACCATCATTAGACCCCATCTTTCTTTTTTAAGCTTTGCTCTTGTTTTACACAAACAAACTCATTCATGTTTATTTGTGTGACTATAAAATATACAATTCAAATTTGAGTTGATACAAAAATAAATAAAAAATTTCAAAATTTTGTTTTGTGTATGAAGGCAAAAAAAGGGTTTAGGTAAAAGAAAAAAAATAAAAATTAATAATTATTACGTTTCGGTTTTGAACGTGTTAATCATTTAAAAAATTTACACCAAACATTATTTCTTATTAAACATAAAAAAAATATAAAAAACTGCAATAAATATGATTTTTGTATTAATATTGTTGTTATTTTTTTGTCAAACACATTAGATGATTTTCTAAATACATCAACCTATTATATTTAGTATTTAAAGAATTAAATTCAATCAATACTAAAATAGACAGTTGATTAACTATCATAGGCCAATTTTAAAATTAGTTGAACTTGTTTTTAATATAGCTTTTAAACATTTTCGAATAACCTTTATTGTATTTTATCTATAATATATGTATTTACAAATTATATTTTAATAAAAATATTTTAAAATCATTTTTTATTTGTCTTATTTTGAAATATATATATATTCAAACTATTAGCTAGTGAAAAAATAATATCAATTGTAATATGTAAATTAAATGTTATATTTCATTACACATATCATAAAACGTTTAAACATCTTAAAATATAAAATATCGTCTCAAAATTAAATATTAGTAATAATTTTTGAATGTAAAAACAGAACATAAACAATTTTCTTTAAATAATATAAAGATTTTTCAAATATTGTTCTTTTGTTTATTGTGTGTTATTCAAATAACGTTTTAAAAACAATACTCTGAAAAATTATGTTATTATCTTTTAATTATGTCTTATATATTTTTCAATAATATTATTTATCTAATTAATGATTTGAGTTAAATTGTTATTTAATTCTACTCAACAAAAATAATTCTCTGTTTATTTTCAATATTGTTTTAACTGTATGTTTTAAAAATGATTAAAACCACAATCAATTAATAAATAAAATGTATATAATTAAAAAGCATTTTTAAAATCAATTAAAAAACAAATATTAATGTTTTTTGTCATTTTTGTTTAAAGTCTTCTTTTCTAAATTTTATAAAAATATTATTACACATAATAGTTAGTAACTCTTCAATGATACAATATACTGAACATAAACAAATATATTGTTTTCAACTCAAAAAAGTGTCTGTTTTAATGATCTAAATTAATTATGTGGTATTTTATGTTCCGGTCTTAAATTACTTGTTTACACATGAAAATATGAAAAGTTTTAATATTTAATCATCCAATCTTAAAATTGTAGATTGATGATAGAATCAATTGTTTAATTTGTGATTGGAATATAATTATAATGATTATTTTTGAATGATTTATAACTATCGTTAGGAAATGTATATATATGTTTTACATATTGATAACTATGAAAGTGTTAATATTAAATCACTTGATAAACACAAGTGTGATGTTAATAGATAATAAATATTTTTTGTGTGTAATCATTTTTAAATAACATGTCACAACATTTATAAATTAAAGACCAACAGAAAATAGTCGTACAGCAAGAAAATTGTTTTACACTCGTGATTTTAGTATCAAACAAACTAAAAAATCTGGATTATTTTTTCACTTATAGAATTTGGCTAAACAATCAGGGAAAAAATGGGTTTTGAAAAAATAATAACCCGACTTTATAAAGAAAAATAATATAAAACAACTTGTAAGACTATTTTCTGATGTACGACAGTTTTGTGGTTCTCTTTATTATTAAATTTTTATACATGAATACTCATTTTCAAATGTATTTGGATTTAAATAAAAATAATGAATTTGTTCAAACAATTATTGTTAATAATTTGTGTTACTTAAGGAGTTTTTAATTAAAAATGGTGTGGTAATAATTAAAACAAAGTATATCAAAGGTTGGTATTTTTTAATATTTTTATATGACAAAGTTTCCAAAAAAAACTAATTCTACAATTCATCATATGTTCATTTGTTTCTGTATCAACGAATATTGATTAAAAAATAAATCAATATTTTTATATGTAAAATAGTTTCTAATTCAATATGATTACAAAAATATATTTTGAAATAATGCATTATTTAAAGGAAAATATCTTTGTATGTAACTTATAATAATTATCAACACCATATTATCCAATAAATAGAAGACAAACTTTAATTAAATAGACAATTTAAATAAAGTTTGTCAGATATGTACATGTTCTTAAACTGAAAAGCAAATACTTTATTTTAAAAACACAAAACAATTGTTACCATTAAAAAATAGAGTATAAAAATTGTTGTTTTATGATCTTAATTGTCTGTAATAAACAACATGATATTTGATAAGACATATTAGTGTTGAATTGATTTTTGATCACAAATAACGTTTTTTGTTTTTTTAATATGATATCATTTTAGGAGTTGTTTTTTAAAAAAGTAATTATCTAATTTTTACACATTTCATTTTTTATTTGACATTTATTTTTTAAAAAGTCTTTAATCTTTTTTAACCAAATTGATCTTTTTTCCTCTTTGTTTTTTATTCCAATTCTAATTATATTTTTTTTCTTTTGCATTTTCCATTATTTTTTTTCTGCCAAATATTTTTAAATCAACCAACCCACAAAAAAACGGGAAATATTTTTTTTCATTAAAAAAACAATCTTTGGGTATTTTTTCCCGCCTGTTTGCATTAAAAAAAAT
>NW_004440248.1:130979-136620 GCF_000330505.1 Entamoeba invadens IP1
TGTGTAATAAACACCAGAACAACAAAAAAGTGTTAAATATTTAATTCATGTGTCATGTAAACAACTTTTTAAATACATATAATTTCTATTCATTATGATGAGTGTCTCTATCTTATTATGTACTATTGAAAACATATTTTATCACCTGGTATTTAAAGTGAAAACTGTTATTATAATTATAATTTAAAAATAATAAAAGTTGATTCTTTTTTTAATAAAATGAAAAAAATTAAAAAGAGGAATGTGACGAAAAGCATTTTTATTGATACAAATAACAAAGTTATGAATTAATATTTGGACTAAAATGATGTTGTTGACCCGATAATTATTATCGGGTTTTAAATGCTTATTATTATTATTATTATTATTAAATATAATATGGTTATTTTTAAATCATTGCATCTTTGACTTATAGTATAATTATAATAAAATAATTATATGTTTTTTTTAAACAAAACAAGAAACACAAACAAATTTATTTAAAACTATTACTCTAATTAAAATACTAATACAAAATTATAACTAAAGTTCACATTATTTCAATTATATTTTTTTGATTGCACCATTCAACCACCTCCTATTTATCAAAATTTTGCAGTGAAAAAGTCTTCGAATCAAACAAGTTGGCTTTTCTCATCATTTTCGTTTTATTCACGTAATTTTATTATTTGTTCCATTTACAATCAATATACAATACTGTTGTTATAGTTTTGTACGACAATTAGAAATTTGGAATTTTTATGCTTTTCATTAAAACAAGCAGTTGAACTTATCATTTAAATATCGAGTTATATTTTATGTTGATTTATAACCTAATTTAACTGTTTAACTTTAATTTTGTTCAATACGTTAATATTTGTTTTTTTGTTTATTATTATATTTGTGTAATAATTAAACATTTTCACTGGATGTAGAATTATTCAAAACCTCGTCATTTGAACTTTCTCTTTCTGTCAAAATATCAAGTGGGTCGTCTAACACAAAGTTGTCACCTTCTTTAGTTATTATTTGCATATTTATATTCTTACTTTAGTTTTTTCTTTTTATTTAGGTTGTTTTATTTGTTTGTCATCTTTTTTCTTCTTCTTTTCCTTTTTATTATAGAATTTATTCTTTTTTAACACGTTTCCTTGGTTTTTTGTTATTTTTAATTAAATAGTGTTATTTTTTTCTTTTTTTGTCGTTTGATCTCTAAAAAAGACTGTCATGCCAGTTTTATTTTTTCTTAACATTTTCATGCACTTGGATATTACTCGAACCAACTAACAAATAAGCCTTAAAAAATAGTAATTAGAAAAAAGTAGTTCAAAATGTCCAACCAATCTTTTTTTCAGCAAATGGAAGTAGTTTTGTTCCCAATGCAATTTAACATGTAAAACATGTGATGACACAAATGGAAACTGTTTAACATTCTACGTAAATTATTTTGTTTCAAATGGCGTTTGTTTGAGTTGTCCAGCAGGTCAATTTTACAGTCCAAATGGTTGTTCGGATTGTGTAGAACAAACGTATTCTTTTGCAAATAGTACAATGTGTAAAATAATATTGATGAATTTACAAAAGAAGTAGCTATGTTAGACAAATTTCGAAGTGAGTATATTGTCCACTTCTATGGCGCCGTGTTCATATCAAACAAAGTTTGTATGGTCACCGAGTTCGCACAATACAGCAGTTTACAAGACTTGATAAAACACAAAACAAGTGACAATGTTGATATGATACTTCGAATCAAAACGATGTTGGACGCATCAAGTGATATTTTGTATTTACATGAAAACGCCATTTACATCGAGATATCAAACCAGACAATTTCCTTGTGTTTTCATTATATTTAAATGATAAAGTAAATGCAAAATTGACTGATTTTGGAAGTGCAAGAAATGTAAATTTGTTGATGACTAACATGACTTTCACCAAAGGTATTGGTACACCAATGTACATGTATTAAAACAAGAAAAATACACAAAATATGCGGACGTCTTTTCGTTTGGCATAACTGTATTTGAAGTGTTTGGATGGTGTGAAGCGTATCCAATTGAGAATTATAAGTTTCCTTGGAAAATAGCTGAATTTGTAATGTCAGGAAAACGGCTTGAAAGAAAAGAAAACATTCCAGAAACCCCGTTTAAAGTGATAGAAATGTGCTGGGTACAAGAAAAGGCAAATAGAGTATCTATTGATAGAATAGTTAACTTACTTTCTTTGTAATTGTCTTGTATTTATTTTTGACTAATAAAAAATAAGTTGATATTTATTGTTTGTTTTTTTAAATAAAATAAAAACACAACATATTCAATTTTTTGTACATCAATGTCTTTATAATATATATATATATATATATATATATATATATATATATATATATATATATATATATATATATATATATATATATATATATATATATATAAACAGACATATATTTACACTACAAAATCGTTTTAATTTTAAATAACACAATTTATAAATAAACTTGATTGTAAATCAGTTTAAAAAATTAAACATGACTTTTGATTTAAAAAATTTTGTAGATAATTTGAAAACTTTGATTTTAACACAAAATTGTTCTTTTCCATTTATAATTAAAGGAAAAAAACAAATTGATAAATTTGAAAAAAACTGGTATTTGTAAAAACGGGAAAAAACATAATAAATATTTAAAAATATTATTAATTTATTAAGAATGTCAATACAATATGAGTTTTATGACGTTCAATACATTCGTTGTTTCCTTAAGTAATACAAAATTTAATTCATTATATCCTTATCTTTGATAATATAAGAAATCCAAATAAAAATATAACTTTTAAAACGTTTTACTAAATTATAATATATTTATTAATAATTAATAATTAATATAAAGTAAAAATATAATAAGAACGAAAATCGAACAAACACAAAACAATAAACTGGAATTCAAAAGTCGACAGCACTTAATTTAATTTGGTATATTTTCATGCAAAACATTGGGAAACACACTATTCTATTTATATTTCGAATTGACTTTCGATTTCAGTATATTAAGAAATAAACAAAGGAAAAAACGTTTACATATTTAAGTAAGTTTAATACACTTATTAAATCAGTTGATTTCAGAGCTATTGAACTAATGGTGGAGTAAATTAACAACGACTTTATAGCACCAAAGGCTTGAACTAAAATGAATGGTCAGTAGACCAACTGCTGTTCAAAAAAATATTATTGTGAATATCAAACGGTTGTTTGTCCGGTTGTTTATTCCAATTTTAAAGTTTGTTACTTCAATAAATGCTAACATTTTTAGGAAAGTGGTTTTTGAATGAAGTTCTTAATGTGCGTTCTGGCAATTGTGATGATGGTTATTTTAACAACAATTCAACCACTACTTCATTCAAATTTTAGAAGACTTGGCGGAATACCACAATTACACTGATGGGAATAAATGCATCTTTTAGACAACAAACTAATAATTGTTTGAAAACACTGTAAATATGTTACAAACACCAGATGCCTTTTTGGTTACTACAAAGAGTCAACAACAACACCTTGTAAGAAGTGCAAAATCTGGAAGCAATTGTTTTATGGGTGGGACGTACTCAAAGTTTTTGTCTTGTATTGACAGATTCAATTTGGTCAATGAAGGAACGTGTTTTGCATGAAATACAATTGTTGTCTATTGAAACTGCAAATCAACACTGTGTGTATCACGTGAACAACTGAAAATTTCAACCAGACAAAATTTGCAAAAATAATGTCCAGAAGCGTATTTTGCAAATGAAAATGTGTGTACTGTTTGTGTTGAGATTTACTAAACATGTAATGAAGAAACCAAGTGCGTTATTTGCAAAGACCATGCTTTGATTCTTGAATCCACCAAAAAGTGTGAAAGACAGTTGTATAGAAATGTATTAAAAAGAAAGTGCTAAGAAAATGTGCAAGAGATGCAAAAAGTTTACAAATTCGACTGATTGTCAAGAGTTTGTTGCACCAAAAATGATAGAAGAAGGAACAATGAAATGTGTTAAAATGTGAAATAGATTCTTTAATGTTAACAACAAAAAATGCGATAAGTGAATGGATAAATTGAAAGATGTTCACAACAAAAGAAAAATGCGATAAGTGTAAAGAGAACTTTTATTTCAAAAGACACTTACAATACGCCGTGCAAACAGGGCAACACTGGATGTGAAGTTTGAATGAACAAAAGTGGTTATTGTGGATTTGTGTTGCAGCTTTGGTATTTGTCTTGATGATCACATTCTAAATTACTTTTTGGTTGATTATGGTTCATAAATCGGTGTTAAACAATAACAATAAAATTGATAATGTAATTATCATAATTGCAAATTACAAACAATGGGAAATAATTTTTTAAATTAAATATATTACTGATAAATAGATTTAGCTTAATTTACAAGTCTCAACTGTATATTGAGGAAAACGTTCATTTTGCATCTCCATCTCTAAAAATAGATTTTATTAACTATTTGATATTTATACAAATTAAAATTATAGTATATAAGAATTTTATTTCTTATATGGTCTGGATCCCAAATTAAAAACCTGCCGAACAGTCAGTGGATACCGAGTGATATGGTGCTTTGATAAGAAGGCTTATAAACCGCACTCAAACAGTACTTTATTGAAACTTTATTTTTGTTAAAATTGTTGAAAAAGTCTCAATTCAACTGTATATTATAAATTATAGTAATTTATTATTTATTTTTAACTTTGTGATTTATATTATAAATTATAGTAAATTAAATTATTAAATAATAATACAAAAATGAAATTCATAATTAATAATTGCAACTTAAATATTGATGAGGCAATAGAAAACAAAATTTTACCGTTCGACTAGGATTATTCTAAGAGTATGTCACTTTATATTTACAGATAGAATTTAAAAAATAGATTAAAGATATTTTAACACTTTAATACGAAATGGAGATACGCAGCATTATAATATGAGATTTTCAAAAAGCATTTGTGGTCTAAGGGCAGAATTCCACCCTTCCAAGGTGGAGATCCGGGTTCGAGTCCCGGCAAATGCATTATTATTTATCAAACAAATGGGTACTAATTTTTCATTTTTTGGTGTTATTATACTGTGATAATTGAAAACTTCACATTTACTTTTTTATCAACTTTATATCAAACACTTTATTAACACTTTAAACAACACTTTTGGGTTTAATGATTTTCATATTCTCAACGAAATTTCTGTTACTTTAAATGAACTATGAATTTAATAAGACCAGACTTTAAATTTATATTAACATTTTAGAATTTTTAATTGTATTCAAAAATTAATAAAAACAAATGATTATTTTAATAACTTCTGTTGTTAAGTGCAAGCAATGGACAGTTTTTCACGACTATCTACATGCCTTTAAATTTTCCAATAAGTCGTTTCAATGTCTTGCACGATTGCATGTGTATCTTTGAGACATTCTCCCCAACAATTATTTCCTCCAAATTGTCACACATCCACAGTCAGGCGTTTTTTGTTTTTGCCGAATTTTTAATTTTAAAAACAGGGAACTAGTGTTAACTCTTTCCCATAAAAACACAATTTTTTTTCAAATAAGATTTTTACAAAAAAATGAAAGAAAAAATTCGAAAATTTTACCAATTTTTGGACTAAAAGCAAAGTTAATTG
>NW_004440247.1:0-2256 GCF_000330505.1 Entamoeba invadens IP1
GTTCAATGAATAACAAAAAGATGTGCTGTGATTGTGAAAGTGGTATGGTTATAAACCTACAGATGTACTGTGGAAAGTGCGACAAGAAGGAAGAAAATCAAGGATTTCGTGTGACGATAGATATGGTAGCTCCACGATTGTGTATGGGAAAGTTTGTGACAGTTGTATGTGACAACTTTTTCTGCAGCTTAAGATTGGCACATTATTTGGCTCAATATGGTTCAACATTGCTTGGGACTGTGCGAAAAAACAGAGTTGAGGTACCAGAAGAAGCCAAGCAAATCAAACGTTATGACCCCAATGATGATAAGAAAGCTACTACAAGAGAGGCGGATACAACGGAAGTATATACAAAAGGTGTATGCAAACTGCTTTCTTACTATAATGAAAAAAAGAAGTTGGTGCTCATTATGACGACGATGCATAATGCTAAAGAGTTGTACACCGTTCAGGAGCAAGTGAGGGGAAAGGATGGCAAACTTGTGGGTGTACACAAACCAAATGTGATAAAACAATACAATGCGACAATGGGAGGTGTTGATAGTGCAGATCAGATAATACATACTTACACTTGTAGAAGGCGCACTTCAAGATGGAATGTGAGAATACTTTATGATTTACTTGACATCGCTGCCCTCAATGCCTACAATGTATATCATCATCACCACGATAAGGTGGACAGGTTGAATTTCTTCAATGAATTGACAGAGTTATTGATGGAAATAGAGTAAATTACTTCTTTGGTTTTATAGGTTTTATTATAGTTAATAATCTATTTATTTTCTTTGTTATTTTTCTGTTTCTTTTGTGATCTCTGAAAATCATATCTGTGTATCGTACAATATTCAAAGCGTTTTTTTACATATTTATAGGGGAGGGGCTTTGCTTTTTTTTATGAAATTATTATTATCATACTAATTTTTTACTATAATATAATACAAAAATGATGTGATTACATAATTTCCAAATCTCTGACTCACATCACCCTGATTCTTCGTTTTGTATGCTTTATCATTGATTTCAAATTTGTAAGGATATCATCACTCCACTGAGTTGGTATATCAATTCAAAATAAAAGAATTGTGAATCTATTTGTTGGTTAGTTCCTATTGTGTATCCCTTATAAACGCCACAAACAACAAACAGTATATTCACTTCAAATAGCTATATATTGTGAAAGTGGGTGTATAGAATACAAAATTTGGTTGATAAGCGTCACTATTTTATAAGTATGTACATAAACTATATACCTTTTATCAGTAAATCTATCGTTTTTATTAATTTTCTGGTTTTGATTTTCATCCCAAAAATGCATTTTCAAAAAACAAATGCCAAAACAAAAAAAAAATAATCGGACAAAACAGATTGTATGTTACCATTTGTTTAATAATAACAAACAAATACTTGTCTTTCCAATCATATAGAAAAATTTGCTCTCTGTATTCATAATATATCTTTGTCTTTTTTTGAAAAAGTCATATCTTTATTACTCACAACTGGAAGACACACGAAATTAAATAAACAAGGTGTCGTAATCATTTAAGACAAATTTTGATTTTACTGTCTTTATTTTACTTCTTGAGTTGTTTATGATTTTTTTTATTCAAATTGATGTGTCTGACGATTAAAAAATAATCTTATTCATTTATTATTAAATTTAAAGGTTTTTATTGTTTATTGAATAATAAAAAACAAAAAAATGTGTTTTTCACAAAACTGTATTTTCCTCTTATTTTTTCAGTTTCATATTTTACTCTTTTTGACAAACTCGAATTATTTTATTTTTCACTGAATTACAAAAAAGATGAAAAAAATAATTATGAAATCACAGTGTTTTTTTTTGTTTGATGTAATCGCTTTTCTGAATATTCAATAAATGACGTATCCCTTGTTTTTCAATAATAAATATTCCAATTAAAAAGTTATATAATTCATTTTTACATTCTGAAACTCCTTTTCGTAAAGATTATTATTGTGTTTAGTTTAATATACTTTCTATTTTTTGATATAATAACAAAAACTTTTTCAACTTGAAAAGAGAATAATCAGAGGAATCTTCAAGTCTCCCTCGTTGAAAAAAGTAAACCTTTTTTCAATAAAAATACGATTTTAGGTTAAAATTTTACTATTAAATTATAATATTTTAAATTGTTTTTACTAATAATTTTGTTTCCTGGTATTCTCCATGGTTGTTAAAAGTTTGAAGCGTTTTTGCATTTATTCTCTCTAAAATACACTCAAAATGAATAAGATAAA
>NW_004440245.1:0-1018 GCF_000330505.1 Entamoeba invadens IP1
CCTTCAATCAAAGTAGTGCACGATATCGCCACAAAGAAAACAAAGGCGAGTCCAAATTTGATATACTTATCAATCACAAAGTCTCTGTGTTCTTTACTTTTAATATCCCCCTTTCCAGCTTCATCTTCACACTTTGAGCACTCTTCCTTTCCTCCGTGGTGTGTATGTGAATCGTATTCATTATGGTGGTGTTCCTCAAATGCTTCTCCGAGTATTTCTACTATTGAAACAAACAAGAACGACCCTGCGGCAATGCAACACATAATGCCTTGAACTAAACAACTTTGTTTTTCGTCTTCAAGCGAAGCGATGATATAGGACCCTATCAATGCACCAATTGGCGTGAATAAACTGAATATGAATAATATAATAACACACACCACCCACCGTCGGATCTTCTGCATTAAGTATAAGACAGCTAATCCAGAGTCTGCCCACTTGTGTGCTACAATAGCAATAAATATCAACAATGGGTCATTAGAAGCACCTAACCCTAATCCTTCAAACAATGAGTGTATTGAAAGAGCAGTGATTAACACGATAACGTTCATATAATTAGATATTGAATGTCCAACGTTCTTTCCTTTATTCTTTCGAGTGGTTTGGACATCTTCAGGCATTTCTACTTCAGAAGACTCGGATGAGTTTTGATCACTTTTGTTCTCTTTAGAAAGAGGACTAGTCGAGTTTGGTGTTGATATCTCTTTTGTCTCATTTTCTTCTTTTGTATGCAATTCGTGGACTTCATTCAAATGGTGGACGGTGTGGGTTTCGACTTTCTCGCTATTTTCAGTCTTATCGGATCTGTCTGTGTCCTCTAACTCTACTATTGTCAACGACTCAACTTGCATGATATTAGCATCAGTCTCGTCAAAGGAAGTGTGCGAATGTTCAACAATAACTCTGTCGACAAAGAAGATGACATGAAAGTTACACCAGTATAACATCCCAGAGAAACCCTTTGAGTATACCCAGACTCTCATCATCTCAGACCTCAGAAGCATATGCATACCACACT
>NW_004440372.1:0-1692 GCF_000330505.1 Entamoeba invadens IP1
AATTATGCTATTAAAGTTTTGAAAACAAATTGGGTTTTTTTCTCATAGGAGGTTGTTAAAATGAAATGACATTTTTGTTCTACGATTTTTTGAGTCTAACTCAACAAATTATAGTATCATGAAAGTGTACGAAAAATTTACCGATTTGTCTACCACAACTTCAAATATATAAAAATCAACTTGTCTGAGTATAAACAAGCGCGGTTCGTTTGTTTATAATGTAATATAAATTCAACCAAGTATTTGGTTAAATTGAAAAAGGCCGTTGAAGACAAACCAGTTGTGCAAGTTTATAACTTGGATTAAGTTGGTTTTGACTTATTTGTTTAATGCAGTGTCAAAGTCGGTGTGTTTCTCACGTGTTATCGGTGAGGCTGTGTACACTCTAATTCCTGGGAGTGGTGACAGAATCACAATTCTTGGATGTATACAGGCAGATGGTCATTAACCCGATTCGTTGATTATCACAAGTCTAGTGACACTCAATCAGGACATTCTCGACTCCTTCCACTTGCACGCCCTTATTCGTACCAAAAACAATGGCTTTATGAATTATCAATTATTTTGTATTTGGGTGGAGAGGGTTTTTGTCCCGGACGGCAAGGCATCCCAGAAAGCACTTGGCACCAAAGCCAAAGCGGTGCTTATTATGTATGAATTCAAGTCACATAATGCATCGCTGAACACATTGAAGAAGAGTGGGATTGATGTACTCTTTCTCAAAGCCCATACATCCCACTTGTGCCAACCACTTTACTTGTCTATATTCGCTGCTGTAAAATGGCACCTCGTGAAGAATGAACTCTTGAAAATAAATTTCGAACGGTATATATGCGAGAACGGAAAACACACAAATCAGTTGGATGACGATCTCCTCTAAGTCAAAGTCGAGTTTGCAGAAACCATCGTCGAAAGAAGAATCATGTCTATTTATGATATTTGGAAATCAAAGTATCGACTTGAAAAAATAGTTAGTGCTTTTAAACAATCTGGGATAGCTCTCCAGACAGTATTGGACCAATGGAAAGAAGAGAATGTGCCAGACTCAGAAAAGGCTTATAAGATATGTAAATTGATGTGGCCTATTTAATATGTATGAGACTGTTTTTATACGAAGAATATATGCCCGTGTTTGTTGCTCCAAAGGGAGTTAAGCGCTTGATGCTGGAGACAAAAAAGGAAAAGGAGGAGAGACTTGCGAAAAAATAAGTTATTTTTGGTGTTGTTTGTTGGTTATTATACTTTTAGAATATTTATATTATTAAAAAGTTGAAAATATAAAAATTAAAAGTGAGAAAGTGATGTTATGGTTTTTATTTTTTTTCGCTTTTTGGTTGTTGTTGATAATTTGTTTGATATATTTCATGTTTTGAATTATTAAGTTTTGTATAAAATGATGAATAAAAAGTATTAATACAACAAGTTTATTTATTATAGAATTTTTTACAATTTTTTGATGATATTTTTATAAAAAATGTAGTAAATTAATAATTACATTTATTATATTTATAAATTTTTATTTATTTTTTTTCATAAATTGTTTTTCACGTTACGACACAGTTAAATTATTTATTTATTTTTAACATAACATACCAATTTAACAATTTGAATTAAGAAACTATTTAAATAATATTATTTATTAATCGCTCTAAATAATAAATCAATAATAATTCTTTTATAAAAAAATTCGTT
>NW_004440243.1:0-2932 GCF_000330505.1 Entamoeba invadens IP1
ATATCAATAAGGACTTGTGATCTACAATACATGTATAATAAAAATATTTTAATATAAAATCAAATAATTCATGTTGGTTTTACATGGTTAGCCAATGCTGATTATTGACTCTTATTGTTTTTGAAGTATTCAATTATCAACAATATTTTTAACCATTTTTAAAAATGGAAGTTATAATTTGATTTTTAAATAATAGTACATGTCTGGAATTTAATTTTAAAATGAATAATAATATAAAAATTAAACAAAGTGCAATTAAACATGAAATTTTGTTTTTATGATTTATGTTTGGTATTGACTTGGTATCCAACAAGTACTCCATCTTTAAGATAATCACATTGCATAGGCAATTTCATATTTATTTTTTTTTCAACTACAAAGTGTATTAAATGATATTTTTATATATATTTATATTTGTTTCATGTGCGGTTAACCCAAATAATGCTGGTCCAGAAGAAAACATTGAACTACCTGAAAATCTTATCACGATTATACATAAACATCTTCGTGAATCGTATGAATTAATCAAACATTTAAGGGGTCTTCGTAGTGACACGGTTGGATATTTACATTTATATGGAGAGGGAATGACCAAAGTAGTCGACGAAATGCAAACACTGGAAGACCAAATTGTTAAAATACTTGAAAAAATGTTGAATACAAAACATACAACAAAAAAAGAATTTGAACAAATTTGTCTGTTACTTTCAAAGACTTATAATTTACATGATGTTCATAATGGTTATGGAAAATACATCCTTTTACTAAAAAGTAACATGGAGTCAATTGCAAAAACAACAAAAATAGACACCAGAATGAAAAGTCGACTCAATTTGTACCTTATGTTTGATTTCAAGGTGTTTCTTTATCGTCACGAATTGTTGCTTAAGTTGTCATCTTTTATTGGCTTATTGAAAAGTCCACACTTTCTCAAAGCACAAAATTTGGTTATCGCTTTGGCAGAGACGTTAAGACGATATCCAGGTGTTGAAAGATCACAAACACAACAACGAGAAGAAAATTTAATTCCAAAGGTGCAACAACCAGAAAAGATAGAAGATCCAAATGAAAAAAGACATCTTTTGATGAGAAGTAGTTCAACTGGTGAATTACTTGAAAAAGAGCGTCACAAAGAAAGTTTAAGAAGAAGTTTATCAGAACCAACGACAAGTTCACAAGCATCAAAAATAGCTAAAGAGTTTAAACCGAGTAAACAAAGTGGCCAAGAAAAAGAGCAAAAAGAAAAGGCAGCTCCAACAAAGTTGGAATTGGAAAAGAAGAAAGACATCGAGATACCAAAAGATTTAATGAAAGTAATAAAAGAAACTATGGAGTGTTTGGAAGAGATGATTAAAAACCTTAAATCGCTTAAATCATTCTCATTCCAAAACCAAAACCTTTTTTCATCACAATTTTGGGCTTCGGCAGGTATAATGGAAATGCAAATTGACGACTTGAGACATTTGTTGATAATTGTAGAGAAGAGAAATCATATTAATAAAGAAATGATGGAAGATTGGATGACTAACATGGCCAACTACTTTAATCTTCAAAATTTGAAAGCTGGGTTTGGAAATTACCTTTTTTATGTTTCAAGAAATGTTGAAAATGTTAAAAAAAGATATTTTGGAAATAAAGAAATGTTGAAAAATATAATGAAAGTGTTGTTGTTTAATGATGATTGCATCGAACATCTTTTAGAACTCGTCAATAAAATGGCTACTTTGCTTCAAATGAACAAAGATGATGCGTTTGTCAAAGGAAGACATCATTTAGTAGAACTTTTGAAAAGAATTAAAGCTGAGAAAACACTCCAAATATCAAAATCACCTTCTGTTAGTCAAAGCGGTGTTTTGGCAACAGGAAGTAAAAGTTCTCCAACAACAGAGAAAAAATGAAGTAAAATGAAGTAAATGTTATTAACAAAAATCACTAAAAATTTATTTTAATCAATGTTAGATATTTGTTCATTATTTTATAATATAATTCCCAAAAATGCAGAAATTTCAAAATTATTTGTAAGTATTGAAAACCTACATTAACAATTACCACCACCTTTACCAAAATAAATATTTGCCGCAAGTGTTTTTTAAAGGAAGTCCACTTTTCAGCCACTGTTTGTGCGTCCCCATGTCACCCACTTTCCTTGTCCGTACTGTGTGGACGCGGATGTGGTTCCCCCGCTTGCGGGGGGGTTCAGGGGGATCCGCGCCAAGGGAGGACTTGGAAAGTAGGTGAAACGGTGCACAAACAAACTGTTTGAGTGCGGTTTTTAGAGCCTTCTTTTCAATGCTCCGTCTCACTTGGTTTCACTAACTCGAGGTGAATTTTCGGCATTTCTTGATTTCGGGAACCAGACATAATATCTTCCCAGTTTCCTATTTACTATAATTTTAATTAAAATATTATTCGAAATAGAAAAAATAAATCTATTTTAAGAGGTGGTGGTGGTGGTCAATGTAGGTCCCGTTTTTAATTGTACAAAAGTTATTATTTAATAATATTAATTATTATTTTTATTAAAATAATACTATATATTATATATACAGTAATGGAAAAAACCTGTCGTGAAAACCTAAAATTATAGTAAATTAATGGTATATACCTATAAGATATAGTAAAATATTCGATTTATTGCTTTTATTTGATTGGTTAATAAAAAAAATTACAAAAATAATTCTGCAATTTTAAATGACAAATTCTATAAAAATAATTTTATTATAGCGAAAATATAGATCTTTCCCAGTCACAACAGGTTTTTTTCCATTACTGTATGTATGGTTATTTTTAAATTAAATAATTCAATAAAAACTAGAGTCATTCTCTAAATGTTGTTACTTTTGCAAAAAATACACAAAAAATCTTTAAAAAAATGGGAATTAGGTAATAAATCATAAAAACGGTAAAAAACTGAAACAATGATTTTCTGGCG
>NW_004440243.1:3032-10049 GCF_000330505.1 Entamoeba invadens IP1
CCTGGTCAAATAATAACAAATCTTTTTATGTTATGTATGGTATATTTCTAATATTTTTAACAGAAGAACCAAATAGTTGGCATACATTTTTTTGTTAAAATATAATCACAAAGACATTTTGATATAAAAAAGAGCATTTCTTTTGTTTGCCATTCTCGAAATTAAATTCATTTTATAAATATTATAAATACAAAACATTATTTGAAACTTATATACGTTCACTCGCAAAAATCTTTTCAGCCCTTTTAATGATATTTTCGGTGTTATTATGGTGATAATTTATATCACAAAAATGACAATATAAAGTTATATTGGTAACTTAATTTTTCAAAAATTTGTTAATTTTAATTTTTGGAAGTTTTAATAATAAATGCGACTCTGGGTTTAACAGGTGGATCTTAAAAAGTCAAAACCTGAAAAGTCCAAAAAAATATTATATAAGTAAGCCAAAAAGTCCAAAATATTATAATTATAATAAAATTATAATAAAATTTAAAAACCCTAAAAATTGAATTATTTTTAAAATTTTTGAATAAAACGATAAAATATGATTAGAATTTGAACATTTGTCAAAACAATTGGTATTTGTGATAAAATATTAATAACAAGAAAATGGTTTAAAATGTTGAATGTTATAAATTATATATAAATTTGATTTTAACTAAAACAATTAAAATACAAAACTATGTATTATTTAAAAGTTTCACCAAACAAATAGTGATATAACAACTAAAAAACAATTTGTTGTTACTGATACATTAAATAAATGAACATAACTTGAAATCACGATTTATATGATATCATTTAATTAATTATAAACTAATTTAACATATTTTAACCCTGAAAATGCATTTTTAATAACAAACAAATCTTTAAAATAAAAACATGAGCTCAGAATCAAAGTTGTTTTTTGGACAATGGGAACAAATTGAAGTCCCCACTGGTTTATGGTGGGTTTAAATATATATTTAGTTACTTAATGTATTCTAAATGTGTCGGATGTAAGTCAAGACTTTCAGTTGATATTGATGTTTACGATAATATCATTGGAGTTAATAATGTTAGAATTCATAACATGAATAAACATGGCTCTTATGATTTGGACTCTGCTAGATTGAATTCGATTAAAGCAATTAAAATAAAGACTTAAAAAAATACAAGTTGATCTTGTAGCAAATCCACGAACCAGAAACAGTTTAATTGCCGACCTTTACAAAGAACTACAACTTTCAAGAAAACAATATCTAAAATTAAAAGTAACGGAAAAGCAAAATATAACATTCCAAACACTTTTAACGAATTATTAAAACATAAAAATTCTCTCATATTGGATTCTCGTGCCGACGAATTGATAATGTTTGGTTTAAATTCTGGATTTTTTTTTCTAAGTCTGAATACATTATGGAAGACGGAACATTCATAATAATTAATGGAAAGGACAGTTGTATATATCATATGCGTTTATTAATAGAGTCGCTACCTTGTATCTCTTTGTTAACATGAGAAATAGTAAAACTAACAACTATGTTGAAGTGTTTGCAGTGATTGAAAAATTAGCAGAAGAACGTGAATCAATATTTTTAGAAAACACAAAATTTTTATTGGAGATCTTGAAAAGGCTGTAATTTCAACAATGGAGTCATTATTTCCATATGTCCGCTTTCATGGATGTTTTTTTATTTGACCCACAACATTATTGAAAAATTAAAAACACCAAAAATTGGAATGTTCGATATTTTTAAAAATAACAATGACACTTATAAATTTATTCGACGTATTCTATGTACTGCTTTTTTACCTATTGAATATTTAAACCGTATTACTTTAAATATGATTTTTGATTCTTACAAGGGTGTTGATAATGGTATAGTAACAACAGATTAAATTAACAATTTATAATTGTTTCTTATTAATACTTATTTTAAAATTGGTATAAAAAATGCTATATATCCACCATCTGATTGGTATTGTTTTGGTCAACCAATTAGATGTGACAATTATTCCGAAGCTACACACCGTATTTTGTATAATTTTATACACAAAAGGTTGAAGTTGTGGCATTTTTTGATTTAATAATTCACACCTTAAAAGAAGATAAAGATAAAACTTTGAACCATAGAGTCACTGGAAATCCCATATCTCCCTTAATTAACAAAATACTAAAAATGGAAACTATATTATTTTTGGAAAAAAAGAAACAGTGTTCGATTATTTAAATCGAATTTCGATAATTATCCAACTCAAAATTGAAAATGAATGTTCAACTTTTTATTATACAAATTACAATGAATTATCTTTACAACAACTCGCTAATAAAGTTGAACTCTCAGACCTTAAAGCACTTCAAATGGGGGAGTCAACTAAAATATCATTTGAAACTTTGTTCCTCCTTAAAGACTTGACTGGTGATAACTTAATTGGACCTTTAACTAATATTACTCTTGGTAACTGGGATTTTTTGAAATCTACCGAAGATAAGAAAAGATTTTTTACCCATTCGTAGAAGTCAATGATTTGTATTATTCTGTAGATGAAAATTTGGATTTGGTGTGCGAATTTTACAAAAACCCATCAAAACACCGCAACGACGAAGATCTGTTTGTAACTCAACTTGATAGTGACATATCTCCAGTTGAAGACGAACACGTTAATTTTCAGAATGAAGAAGTAAACACTGTCGTCCCAGGCACCCAACAAACAGACGATGGGTATTTATCAACGAACCCCCGTGTTATTTCTCCTCAAAATCCCAACGGTCAAAGACAACCATCTGAACCACAATTGTACACACCAATTCCTGTGATGCTTGTAACATTCCCTTTAACCTCAGAACAATCGAGTCATATTTTACAACTTCCACCTTTCTCTGCAAATCAGGGAATACAGCAATTGCTTCAATGGTCAATGCCATTAGCTCCAATGAATCCACAATGTTATCAATTTGGATTGCCTCTGGTTAATCCACCGAACATTCAATGAATCGAAGTCCTTAACAAGATCAAGTCGGCAGGTGTTGCTAGTGTCATGTCTTACGTCTAATGTACTTTTTGAGACTTGTGATTTTATGCTCACAAGACTTTAGTTTCTATGGTGAAGAATGTTGGTATAATGTTCCAAGCAGTGATATGGTTCCACAAATGTGTTAATAACTTTGGAGACTCTATAACGATTGAGATTCCACAATGGGCCCGAAAAGCTGGCGCTTTCAACGACGCAGAAAACAACGTCGCCAACAAGTACATTTCTTTATAATGACCAAATTATCTTCGAAGAAAGAACTTCTATTGAAACATCCAAAAAGATTTCATGGCGTCTTGCAAACAGAAGTTCCAAAATTACATCGACGACGGAACACTCAACGAGATCCAAGTTGGTATGGGACCATGCGATGAAATAATATACCTGTTATATCCACTCTCGAGATGGAGTTACTGAGGCATTGGAAAGTTCCAATGCAGTGACATCAAGTCACATAAAAACTTGAAAATGCAGCAAACAATACTGGGCACTCCGAGTGACAGAACACAACTAACACCGCTTGGACTTTAACAAGTTGTCTTTGATTGTAAATGATATTGGAGTTAATAATGTCAAGGAGGGCCATTAATTTAGTTTTAATCACTTTGGAGATTTGAAAAGTAATTCAAAATAGATATTTTTTACTTATAAGCCATATGCTATATTTATAATTGATTATAATAAAAATGATAAAATGTGATATTTTTGAAAGAATTGATAAATAAATAATATTTCTTTATCAAGTTTATTATGAAAAAAAATTAGTAAAAAAATAAAAAAGTATAATTTGATTAACTAAACAATGTTTAAAAATGTAAATAGACAGACAGACCTATTTTCTGGGATAATTAAAAATAAATCAAAAACCAAAAATAGTATTTGTGAAATGTGAAAGACGAGTTATTTATAAAATAGTAATTTAGTTTATTTTTAAAATGTGAGTTATATTATTATTACTTTAAACTGTATTATTAATTTTAATAATTTAACATATCATAAGATATTTATTTTTTTTATTTTAAAAAAATATAATAAAGTCTACAGAAGGCAGAATAATTACTCGACAAAGAATAAATTGATCGCCAGAAAGATGATCTGCCAAAATGCTTAAATAATGATTTTTGGTAGCTATTTTCAGTTTTTTTTGGGAATTACCAATAATTCTATTTTTATATTTAGAAATTACTTGACAAAGACTAAAAACAGCGTTGATTTTTCCAAAAACAAAAAATGGAACTGAACTTGATTAAAAAACGTCTTTTCGAACAATTCAGTTCTGGATCTTTTCCAATTCGCCAATTGTGAATTTGAAAGGATTGAATAAAAATTACTCTAAAATTTGAAAATAAAATTTTGTCATTACTTTTTTCTTTGTCAAGTGATTTTTCAGCCTTCTGTATAATAATAAACTGTTTTTCAAAAGTCTGTACCGAAGTGATTTAAAAATTTGCTTTTATTTCAAGTATTATTTTTTTGGAAACGAATTTTTTGTTATAAAATTTGTTTATTTTTCTGAGTAAAATAGAAAAAAAACGGTCTTTAAAATAATTATTTTACTTTAAGTAGTTTTAAGCATAAAAAACTTCCATATAAAATATGAAATAATGGTATTTTTGTTTTATAAAAAACACACAAATAATCCCAAAAGTGCATTTAAAAAACTGATAATTGTTATATGTCAAAACCTTCAGAGTCAAACCTTTATTTATCAGAAAAAGAAAAAAAAATGGCAAGAGCAAAAGCGTTGCTCGAATAAATTATTTCTTACAGAGCCGTCGCAAAAATAGTTGGAATTTTAAAAACCATAGTATCTGAATTAAAAAGAAGGGGAGAGGCAAAAAATGGGTCGACCAGAAAAAGTGTCCAAAGAACATATTCAAATTGTAGTAAAACAAACAATTGATTCGATTTCAAAACAATTTAAATTATGCATCGAGAATCAAGTAAAATTTATAGGGCATTTGCTTTACTTTATTATTTTTTGGTTTTTAGAACTCAATATTTTATTATTATTTGTATTGAAAGAGAACCTTCGAGTTTATTTTTTGTTTGAAATAAAAATTTAACGAAATTGATTTTTAGTATTTTGACATAAATGATTCAAATTCAATTCACTGAGATGTTTGTTGTTGTGTAATTTTGCACAACTATACTGTGTGTGTTGTTTAGTAGAATATCCAATTTTTGTCCAATTAAATAACGGTATCGGTTTTTTTGGAAAAAAACTGGCTAATATTCCAATTAAGTCCCGATATTGTACGAAAATAATTGAACGGGATTGGTATTTTTTCAAATTTAAGTCTGTACTTTCGATTTTTTGTTTTTTTGTTTTTTAGGAAAAATCAAAAATAAAAAAGGGATTTTAGGAAGTTCTATAAATATGGAGGTACAGACTTAAAAGTGAACTACAGTTTACTTTTAAAAAATAATTACTTTAAAAAAATATTAAATATATTGAGTCAAATAAAAAAAAGTGTAATAACACATTAATTACATTAATCGACCTCTAATATTTTTTGCACTTTATATTGCAATTCTTCAAAATTTTGGAGTTTAACTTGGCCTCAGCTTTCTTCTGTTTCTGTGTGTATTCATCCTTTGATGCCGATTGGTTCTTGTCAAGCCAGTCGAGTGTCTCCTTGATAATTACTTCAATTGCCGCCTTGTCGTCTGGTGAGAGCTTTGCTGCAATATGCTCATTGAGTATATTTTTCATCAAGTAGCAGAAAGTTTAAGTCCGTTCTTCGTTTTGACAAGCTCCTTCATCTATTCGTCCTCCGTTTTGAACTTCTCTGCTTCTGCAACCATCTTGTCGATATGCTCATTTGAGAGTCTTCCCTTGTCGTTAGTGATTGTGATCTTGTTCTTCTTTCCTGTTGTCTTGTCTTCCTGACACATTCAGAACCCCTTCTCGACTGGTGCGACTGTTGACTTGAAGAGGTCGATGTTGAGTTCTTCAAAACGCGCTCTTGTGATTGATGTGTAGAAGTCGATGCCTTCATACAACTGGTCGACTTCGATGTTTGCTGTTGCTGCAGATGACAGTGTTCGCTTTGCCCGTTCACATGATGTTCTGAGTCTTCTAACTGCTCGTGCATTTCTTGAAATGTCTTTCTTGTACTTTTTCTTGATCTCAGTAATGAAGTGGTTGACCATTCTGTTATCAAATTCTTCGGCACCGAAGTGTGTGTTGCCGTTTGTTGCTTTCACTTCAAAGACATAGTCGTCAATAATTAAAAGTGACGCATCAAATCTTCCTCCACCAAGATCAAAGATCAAGACGTTCTTTTCTCTCTCTATCTTCTTGTCAAGTCCATATGCTATTGCTATTGCTGTTGGCTCATTGATGATTCTGAGCACATTGATGCCTGCAATTGTGCCTGCATCCTTTGTTGCCTGTCGCTGTGAATCGTTGAAATAGGCTGGACATGTGATGACTGCGTTGTTGACTTTCAAACCAACAAAATTATGTGGTTTCTTTCTTCTTAAATAATATCATTCAACTGATTTCTTTTGGTGTGAACATTTCAGTCTCAAACTTGTATTCCACTTTTATTTACAAATTGTCATTGCCATCGTTGACGACAGTGAACGACCAGTGCTTCATATCTATTTGTGCTATTTTATCACCGAATCTTTTTCAAATTGACCTCTTTGCATCAAAGACTGTATTCTTCACATTCATCATACAATCTGGTTCTTTGCTACATCACCAATCAACCTCTCACTATTCGTGAAGGCAACATATGTTGGCGTTGTTTTATTGCCCCGATTGCTTTGCATGGAAGACGGTGTATTTCAAATTGTTGCATTTAATTGTTTATTGCACCAGGTATACGTTTCAATTGTCTTGGGGAAGACATGACGGCATTATTTACTATTTCTCGTGTTTAATGCTATTAAAAATCATAATTCCCAATTTTTGGTTATGATTCTAAGTTTTTCTAGATACAGTCAGGTCTTTTAACGTTATCTGGTCTCAAACGTTATCTGGTGCGT
>NW_004440243.1:10149-17709 GCF_000330505.1 Entamoeba invadens IP1
TCTAGTTCTTTTCTTTGTTATATTTTTAGATAAAGATTACAGTCAAAGGCCTCTATTTGTCGTGATTATAATTGTCGAACCTGTTTAATTGTCGCACAACTGGCCAATCATTTTGGTGTACGACAATTAAATATTTTGTTCTCGAATCTGTAACTTTTGTTGAATTAAAAACCAAATTTTTTTATAAAAAATAAATTTCAATATTAAAAAAACTTTTCTACACAATTCACTCATTTACGACAAATAGATATTTTTTGCTGCTGTATTTACGACAAATAAACGCCTTTGACTGTATTTATCATTTTCGATTTTTTTTAAATAGTGCAGGTATTTTATTTTATTTTATTAATTTAATATTAATATTAATATTAACAAATAATTAAATAACAAAACTAATGTTTTGAAAATTATAATAAACCAAATTAATAATTAAATTAATACTTTATAAATAAAGTATTGTATATTATAGTTTTTTGTATTTAACTATAAAACCCTAAATAATTAAATATTTTTATTTTTATATTTTAAAATTTTAACAACTTTATGAATGCGACAACTTCATTTATCGCAAAATACATCAAGCCGATTTCGATTCTTGCGACAAAATTCCAAACATTATGACTTAAAAATGAGTTTCCATTAATATTATTGTTTTAAAATATATATACTATAAAATATTAAAACAATCTATTACAAATAGTTTTATAATTCGTTTTATAAATTTTGGAATTTCTTTTTTACAATTATAAAAATTGGAATTATAATTTTTGGGAGATGCTCATAAAACGAATTCATAATGCATCACTTTTACAGATAGTGATGTTTCTGCAATTAATTATCAAGCAACCCAAATATAAAGAATAATAATTTAAAAATTTTAATTGACAATAAAAAGATAATTTATTCATAATGTAAAAAACAACAAAAATTAAAAATATACATCAAATAAATCAATAAAATAGCATTGATAAACAAAGAAGTTTGATTTTTTGTTGTTTGAAAAATTATAAACATAGTTATGGTTTACCTTATTCATTTTAAACACTCTTTTCAATAGATTATTAAAATATGTAACTGTATACATCAACTTGTCAAAAGTCATTTACAAACAATTGGTTAGACAGTCCACACATTTGACAAGAAGTCAGACAACAATATAAAATACATGGATTATATGTAGTGAAAGGAAATTGTTATAAAAACAATAATATATTTTGACACTAAAAACTGTTTTTAATGATTGGTTGTTCTTTTTTAAAATCTTTTGATAAAAACTCTTCAAAAAATTAGTCACAATACAGTAAATACCAAAAGATGATAAAATTATATTATAGACAGAAAAAAATAGTCAAAAATCTTGCTACATCGTACTGTCTGAAAAAAATACACAGTTAATATAATGGGTTTTTTGAAAAGTTTATTTTTTATAAAGACGATTGTGTGTACATATATTTTGTGTGTTTTTTTAATTATCACTGATGTGTTCATGTTACTTTTGCAATTTCATTTTTAACTCAAAACCAATAGTTTTTTATGTTTTATGTATAAAAAACACATTTATTTGTTTTGAAATAAATGTTATTACATTTTACCAGTGTTCTTATTTTGCCATTTTTAACGTTTTTGTCGTTAATTTTGATTTTATTTTCATTTTTTGTTTTTTAGTTCACGATTTGAACTCGTTATTCCATTTTAATTATACTATAATTGAACTACACTGTATAATATATTTTTTTTTCAAAATAACAAAAACACTGCTCTTTTTAACAGTATTTGTTTGTTGGGGATTAGGTACGTCGGCGAGTTAATTAATTAATGTTTATAGTTTATTTTATTATAAATAATTACTTATTAAAAATATCTTATATTTTTAAATTTTAAATAGAAAAAAACACTGTTTTTTTTCTTAATAATACTTTTATTATAATTGTATTATAATTATTGTTTTTCTCACTTTTACCAACTTATTTTTGGCTTTACCAACATCAACTATTTATTTTTTTTCATATAAAACAGAAAAAACAAAGCTCTAACCTGTTAAAATATTTATACAATTTTATGGTTATCTTGAGAAGTATGTTAAAGTAATGAATAACCCTAAACGAAAACGCAAAATATCAAGCATCAACCACTATGTGTATTATTGAATATTTGGCTAATTTTATCCAAATAAAAAAACTTATATTTTTTTTTAAATTTGTTTTTTGAGTTTCATTAACAAAAACATGAATGTTTCTATCAGATATTTTTACAATTCCACACTGTATTATTATCTATAACATTACTTTATTATTTAATTATCCAAAAAATGGATGATTGTTTCGTTTTATTTTATCTTGTTTTGAGTTTTGATTCTTCGTTTCTAAAGTTATAATAAATGATTATAATGTTAATACATTAGAAAACCTCCAAATTAACATTTTATTCATTATGTCCTATCGGACGTTTTTAAAAAGCATTTTGATATTCTTTGTTAAGGTTTAGAACAACGATAACCTAAATTGGTAATATTTATCGATAATTGTCGATAAAAATTAAAGTAATATTTTGGATTTTTTAAGCAAGTGAACAGAAATAATTGAAATTATTGTTTTGTTACTCTTCCAATTATCCCAAAAATGTATTTCTTTTTCAGTATATTTATTGTCATTAAAGTTAATAAAAATTAAAACTTGAAACCCCAAAATCAAAACTGATACACGACAATGCTAAATTTGAATTTTGCAAATTTAAATTTAAAGGGGGTATTCAAAAGCGATAAGAAGAAGGTTTTGATATCAAGTTTTATCGTTTTACACATAACAAATGGTATGCACTGGGTTCGCTTTACTATTATTATTTAACCCACAACTTTAAATATACAGAAATTATGGTTTATGGTTATCCAAATTAAGAATTAATTAAAAAACGATACTCACTAATTTAATTACAAAAATAATAAAATACAAATTTTCGTCTTAAAAAAACATAAACAATTATAACTGGAATTTGAAGATTGTATATTTACAATTTATTATCGATAAATCACGAATTTAACAATTTTTGTTAGAGATGAATTATACAAATTTATTAAAGCTGTACTTAGTAGAAATAATAGTTTTGTTTTTAATAATAAAAGTGTTTATCTAATTGTGTTAAATTTATAACATTTGTTATTTAACATTATACGTTTGATTAAATACTGTTTAATATTATTTATAATAATTATATTATTGTAGTATATATATATTGTGCCGATTTTGGACACCCAATTGTAATTATTAAATTTTAAGATATTTGAGTTTGTTATATGTTTAATTTTTTTTAAATTATTTTTAGTAAGGAGAATTAAAAAATACAACACAATTTTTTTATTTTTTTAAAAACTTTCTTTTTTACTAATTAAATAAAACCAATAAAAAGAGTGTTTTTATTTGATTTTGGCATCACCTTGATTCAAATTTTACTATATTTCTATATGTTGATTGCAATTATTTACTTTTTTAAAAAAAAAGACTATCATAAAAAACATGTTTTTAAATGGTATTTTTATATAATTAATGTATTATAATTTGATGTAATAGTTTTATCGTGTTTCAATTTAAATCCAAGACAAATTCTAATTATAATGAAAGACAAATCAAATAAATAGAGATATCTCCAAAACACAAATATCTTTTTTAAAGTATATGTATTTAAACATACATATCTCGTATACACGTTATTTAATCGATTGAAATATTGATAATTATATATTATTATATTATTACAACGTTATTAATATATCACTTTGTTTTTATTACATAGAATAATTTTAAGTAAATCGACATTTAATTATTTTTAAACCATATTTGTTTTTACCACCTGTCGATGTTTAATCACGATTTTATAAAAATGTTTAAATGTTAAAAATTTATAATTTCTATGTTGTTTATGTATCAATTTATTTGTTACAAACATTCAAGATATTAACATTATTAATGTTAATAGTTTATTGATTTTAATAAAAAATTAATATAAATTTGAAAAAAATGTATTTTAACATTAAATAAACAACTTTTTAATGATAATTGTAGTATTTTCCCATTTTTTACTAAAAAAACAAATAAATTATAAAACCAAAATATTTTTACTGAAACACAAACAAATTAAAAAAATAAAAAGTATAAAATCGTTTTGATTATTATTTCGTTTATTATGCTTTTCCCAAATCTAATTACCACATTCGTTGTCAATGAAAAGGCCTTGCTATATATCAGAACCAACCAAAAAATTGTGCTATACACTTGTTGATACAGTATAACATGATTTTATCATAACTTTTTGTAAAGATAAAGAATCCGAAATATAAAGAAAAAAGAATTTAAAAGAACAAATTATTTTCATTAAAGATGCCAATACAACATTTTCAATGGCATCAATATCAAAAGTCTTTGGACGCAATTATGAAACTCGTAAAGGACTCGCAAAAAAGCCTGACATCCAGAAACCAACTGGAAGAGCACCATTAATTACGGAATATTCAAAAGAATAGATTGTTAAGAAATTCATTGACAAATAAAACACCACATGACCAATAAACTCTGCTGTAATTTTTAAATTGGTCGGTCCGAAATGTGGTTCAGAGGATTATAAAAAGCAGTCATTCGATTGGGTCAGACATAACATAGAAATACGACCCACCAAGATTTTTCCAATAAAAAATGTAAAATCTCTTCTCGATCGTGAGTTGTTAAGGGAATACATTGAACGTGGCAAATGTTTACTCAACAACGAATATCAATACTGCCGCAATGAACAACGTTTGGTTGGTGTTGATCCGAGTTTAATTATCAACATTGACGAGAGTGGGTTCATTCCTTTTGTTGACACCAAGAAGAATAGTTGTTGTGACAAATCGCAGCCTCTTAAAACGTTTTTACTGGTTGACCGAAGTGTGAGGAGTATGACTCTGGTTGGTGGGATTTGGGGCGACAACACTAAGCTCAAGCCGCTGTTTATTGTGTCCAGAAAAACAATAAACTTCGACATTGAAGAGTACATCCCTCTTGACCAAATTACCATTTGTTACCAATCAAAGGCTTTCATTACCAAAGAAATCTTTGTTTATTGGCAGAAGAAGGTACTTCTACAAGAACTAAACAATAGAAGATCGAAGACGAGTTGGCATTGGTGGTGATGGATGGTCTTGGTTTACATTTCAGTGAAAAAACATCCAAGTGGTTCACCGACAACCACATGGCTGGTATGAAAATGTACCCACATTCTTTACACATCATTTAACCACTCGACGTGCATGTTTTCAAGTTTACAAAGTTTTTTTGTGTATTATTATAAATTTATTAAACATTAATTATAATAAACTAAACATTAAAAACTTATCCAACTTCCTCAAGTTGACGAAGACTTAAGTCTTGAGCCAATTGATTTGCAATATTTGGACCATGTTTTGGGTACTTTGAAATTGGAAGACGCCAACTGTACCAAAGGTAAAAAGAAAAAAATTATAAAGGATCTATATGAGGTGATATTGACAAAGGCTGATTTGGTTGAATTCACCAAAAATCTTTTGTCCAAACAAATAATATTGATCCACACTTTTTAGGACAAAGCAACTTTTGGTGTTACCATTGTCAACGCGTTTACAAAGTGTGTGTTCTTCAACACAAGTGCGTTAAAGGGAAGAGATATGCTTGCGCGTCAAGTTTATTCCAGAAAGATCAAAATTGATGATGACTTTCTTGGAAGAACCAGTGTCATTTGAGAGAGAGCGATTTATTAAAAGGAGAAAAGCAGTTGTTGCACACAACATACCAGAGTTCGAAGATGAGTATGATAATATATTTTTTCAAGAAATTTAACATCGAGAACTCTACCAACATAATTCGACCTCGTTTTCTGTTTTTTGATTTTTTGTTAAAAATATGAAACAATGTAAAAATAGTATAATGTATTAATAGTTAATGAATATGTATATAATTAAATAAATATTATATATTCTTATAATACATATTTAATATATAATGGTTAAGTAAAAACCCATAATATTTATCTATAAAAGTATTTTAAATAAAAAATCCAGTTTCAAAGAGTAATTGAATATTTCTAATGGTGAGTTTGGTTAAGATTGTTTTCCAACCCTATAATAAAGTTTTATAATATAATATGTACAGTAGGTGAAATAAGCCGATAAAAATAAAGAATAGTATAAAAAGAGGGGTTTGATACTTAATATAAAGTGTATAATTAAATTTACATATTATAATGAGAAAAACAAAAATAACATATTAAACTTTTTATATTTAGATTGTTTTGATGTTTTCCCGTTTTTCAACCGAATTATGAATAAATATTTAATTATATATTTAAATAATTAAATTCCTATTTATGTTTTTTAAACGTCTGAACAAATCAATAAACACTATTTTGTGGTGGCTAAAACGCACATAGAGTTAATAAATGCACAGTGTCGAAAATAAGGGAGTAATAAAAAAGTAATTTCTATTAATACAGACTATAATTCAGATTTTGGTGGAATTAGCAAAAACTTAGAATGAGAAAAATATTCAAAGACTGAAAAGGAAAGGGTTTTCCAAAAACAACAATCTGAAAAGGTTGAATCGATCCTAAAAGACGGATGTAGATTTAGTAGAAGAAACTAAACTTGATAAAGCTTTTATAAATGAATAGAAAAAGACTAAAAGTTCTTTATCAATAGTCAAAAAGTCACGAAAAAAAGACTGAGAAAGTAGTAACAGGGGATGAACAAAGGTATGGGGTATGACAATAGTAACAAGATATCTTTTTTTGTTAACACGGAGGAACGGGCATTGAAATGAGTCAATTAGAGGTATGACTGTTATACCCATGAACTAAACTATGCGGTAGTTTATGTTTGTATTCTGTGAAACTCAAATTTAGGTCAAAATTAATTATTTACATAAAAAAGTTTATTTAAAATATCAAACAGTAAAAGCATCATATTGATTCAAATTATATTGTATTTGTTTTAAATGTTTTTAGGGAATTGTATTAAAAATATTCGAAATACTTGCACTAACCTCGTTGCTTTTTTTATAATAATAAACTTATAAAAAAGAAAAAATAATTTGTTAAAAGATAAAAATTTTTGATTTGAGAATTCAAAAACAAACAGTTTATTATTTAATCAATAAAAAGAAAATTTTAGTGTCAAACCATCTTTTTGCAAATTCGAAGCCTTATTTTTTTTCAAAGAAAAGCTTAAATATATAATGCATCAAACTGTTTTTAACCAAACATTATTTTAAAATTGTTTTTTGTTTTTATTCTTTTTGTACTTCTTTTTTTTAAGGTGAAGAGGAAAAATAACAGCTTATTTAAAAAAAAGAAGTACAAAAAGAATATGAATAAATGATAAATATTGAAAGATGTGTATTTTTAGAAAAAAACACATCTTTTTTGAAAAGTGTGGGTTTCATAACTTCGGATTCTAAAATCGAAAAATCGTGAAGATCAGAAACCAATTTAATATGAATTTTATAAGCAGATTCAAAAATTTGTATTTAAGCCTCAAAATGCACATAAAAATTGTGTCATTTC
>NW_004440243.1:17809-19971 GCF_000330505.1 Entamoeba invadens IP1
ACTTTTTTTGATCATATTTGAATGGTTCTGAAGCCTCAAAAAACAATACCATCAAAAAAAAGCATTATTTCCGATACATGTCAACAAGCTAATAAATTGTCTTCGAGAGAAGTACATAATTTATTATTGTGTGTGCTTTGGATAATCCAGATTTTGATAACAAGTTCGTGTGTATTTCTGAAAAAACAAATTGGACAGGCCTGAAAACGTCCGTTATATATTTTAGTCAATAAAAACCGTTTTTATGCTTTAGATGCGTTGACAGCTGGGTGTACACCAAGGGTGTCCTTGAAGATGTTTGTTTTAGAAAGCGTGATGGCTTGAAATAAAAAAGTTTGTTAGAATATTTTTTTGTTGTCGATAGACTTCTAAGAGATTTTATATTATTTTATTAAAATATATACAAAATGTTTTTGGTCTTTAGAAAGTATTGTTGTGGTTTAAAAATATTCGGATGACATTTTTAATAAATAATAGTAAAAACAATAATTTAAAATGTCTTTAAAAATTTATCGGAAAATAAAAATGCCTTCAATTAACAAAGATTTTTTTCCAAAAAATTTTTAACTCAAAGGTGAAAAACTTTCATTCGAAATCCATTCATGAAACCCAAGTATCAAACCCAACGAAAACCACCAGTATTCAAAGCGGCAGTTATGTGTAATGCCGACCGACTCAAAGGGAGGCTCGAGAATGAGCCCGAAATTTTTGCAAGATTCAAAGCCCTGGAAGAAGAAGTGAATAAACAACAATTTGTGAGAGAACAAGTGGAGATCATGCTGTCTGAGTTCTATGATCTCCCACTTACCCGCAAATGGTGGATTGAAGATTTTAATGTGTTCATGGGAGGAGGGAGAATCGCGGGGTCACAAATGAGAAAGATATTCAGTACTTTGAAAGAACAAGGTGGCATTCCTCTTTTGAATCTCGACGAGAGGAATGCTCTAAATACTTTCATATCAAAGTAACAAGAAGAGAAAAAGTTTGTAACTCTGAGGGAAGCAACTGAATTTGTTATGACCACGTTTGTGAAAAAGTTGACAGTCAAACAAATGTCAAGTGTTGTGAGGAAAATTGGTGGTCTAGATGTTAAAATGGCAGAAACAATGGAGAAAGGAAGGGCTGAACTGGACCCCGAAGACGTGAAAACGTACTTGAGAAAGATGAAAAGATGGTCACTGGCAAACACGCATCGTTGATTTATAATCTCGACGAAGTTGGTTTCGACCTCTTTGTCGATGGAAAGAAGAAGGCAGTATGTGTTGACACGTTGAGTGGTGAAGCGGTTTATACTACACTGGGAGAACGTGGAGATAGAATCACCCTTCTAGGGTGCATTTGCGCCGATGGGAAACCCACAAAACCAATGGTGATCACTTTTAGACTTCAACTTGATGGAAACGTGCTTATCAACATCAATTCTTCCGCGGTTGTTGTGACTCAAAAGGTTGGATTCATCAATTCTGAATTTTTCTTTGAATGGGTGGAAAAAATCCTCGTGCCTGATGTGAAAAGGAAAAGAAAGGAGTTAAAACTAAAACGAGAGAAAGCTATCTTAATAATGGACGGCTTTAAAACCCATTCAACCGTAAGAGTGCTTGATTTGTTAAAAAGGAATCGAATTGATGTTCTCTTTTTGGTTCCACACTCTTCACATATCTGTCAGCATTGTGACCTCTGTTTATTCTCTTCTTTGAAAGCGCACCTTGCTAAAGATGAACTGATCGACATCGAGATGGGGCTTCTTGGAACGAGCGAGTCTTTCTTCATTTCTTCAGACCTGTTTAGCGACCTCGTGAATAAGAGGCAGAATATGAGGCTTTTTGCGATGTCTAAAATCGAGAGGCGAATTGTGTGCATTGTCGACTCCTTCTTCGCAAAGGCGCGCCCGGAAATCATAAAAAGTTTTTTCGAACAAGCGGGCATTGTATTAACAAGAAAGGAGCACAAAGAAGGTTCATCTATTTGTGGATTCCAATCAGACTCGTTGGTACCGATCGCTAAATGCGACTTCACACATGCAAGAAGATTGAAGAAGTTTTTGGGAAACGACATCTTTGTAGAAGAATTTGCAGAGAAGGTTGGTTCGATTGAAAGAATTTCTTTGGAGACAAAAGACCAACGAAAGAAACGATTGTCCAAGAAGGACAAAGATGAGTAAT
>NW_004440243.1:20071-25588 GCF_000330505.1 Entamoeba invadens IP1
GTCATCACAGTATTTGAGGGTGGGGCATCATTGACATCACACTGCAACTTGTTTGGTAAGTTTGAGTTGAACTGCATTTTACCAGCACCATACAATGACGTCATACAACTAAAGTCACATCTGACATTAATTCAAATGGGATTGTGAATGCATCAGCTGGAGACAAGAAACGAGGAAAGAAGAATGAGATCACAAACACAAGAGACGAAGGAAGATTTACAAAGGAGCATATTTTTAAGATGGTTGCCGAGAAATTATAGGCCAAGGAAGTATTATATAAGTTGTAATATGATATCATTTCATTATTGATACTAATGATAGAGACAGGTTGCTTTCAAAACACATATGCTGTGATATGTCAATTTAATCTATTTTTTCATTTTACAGTTTCATATTTTTTAATGTTCAAGTACTAAAGATTTGAATTATCTATTTTTTCAACACATTATCCGATAACGTTACAAACAAAAAATATATTATTGATTGTGTTAAACAACATGTAGCTGACTTGTTACAATTTCCACTTCTTCGGGATCAAGTGTTATATTAAGAGAACCAAACCTTTCGAATACAATTTATTTTCAATCAATTTCTTCAATTTTAATTGTTAACATCAATACCTGTATGTCCTATAGCCACAGAAGCGAATTCACTGAGAAAACTGAAACATTTCAAAAAAATAAGCCAACACTTTTTTCAATTGAAGAAAAGGATAAATCAATAAAAGAAATATCAAGATTACTAAATATCACAGAACAAACCACAGCATACAAAACCACTGATTATGTTAACAATTAAATGAATAAAATGTTGTCTAAAAAACAAATACTTGAGTTCATTCACAATAACACATTTATTGAACCAGTTGTTCCGAAACCCATTTAGGAAAGCAGGGTTAACCTTTCAAATGACGACCTAAGAAACTATATTAAAAGCATTTAATCCCTACTCAACAACGACCACAAGTACTGCAACAAAAATAAGTACAATCAGATTGTCTAGGGTTCTCCCATCATTATTATTAAACGTGGACAAGCGTGGTTTTGTTCCATTTGTTGACACAAAAGAACAAACAGTAAATTGCGATTTTTTAAAACCCCCACACAACAGAACACTCTGTCGATAGAACCATTAAAAAGTAGTTTGGTTGCTGAAATATTCAGTAACTCGACAACACTGAAACCAATGTTAATTGTCCCAAGAAAAACCGTTTAAAATGAAATTAAACAGTTTGAAATGTTCGATTCGTTGGTGATTGTGTTCCAAATAAATGGGTTTATGAATGAAGAGATCTTGTTGTTTTGGGAAGAAAAAAAATTATTTACGGTTTTTGAAAAAAAGAAAAAAATAAAAAGAAGGGAATGGGGTGTGCTAATCATGGATAGTATGGGGTTACACTTTACCGAAGAAGCAGTTGAAGGTTTCAACAAAAACATGATAGTTATTTTCAGTTGTGCCCTCATTCAAGTCATCTGACATAACCATTAGACTTGGTTATTTTTGGCAACAAAAAAGTTTGTATTCATATCAGATTACGTTGTTGTTCTGACTGTAAGAAATTCACAGTTACCCCGAGTTGAAAGAAGTTTTAAAGATTGGTAAAAAAGAGGCAAGTAATGAAATTATTTCAGAGACTGAAGTGATTTCCGTTTTGAAAACAATTGGTAAGACAGAGAAGTTAGTTAAAACCAAAATCACCAAAAAGTACTTAACAACCTTTTCTCTGAGTGATTGATCAAAGCAAAATTGATACAATTTTATTTGAGTGGTTTGACAATTCAGATTGTTTCAACTATGATTTATTGTGATTGCACTACAAATGAAATGAACATTGTTAATGACTTTAACAAAATTGGGTTTGTTCAATATCAAAAGACTATAATAAAAGTAAAAAGTAATACATCACCAGATTCAGGTTTTGTGCAAAAAGTATCTTCGTTTATGAAGAAATTTGGTGAAACCTGTATCCAAAATGAAGATAAAATTTCGAGTTTGTTGGTATAAGAAAAGTGACAATCGCGGATCTTGTAAAAGAAGAAATATCCGAAGAAGATTGGTTGGAAAAGACTAAGATGAGTTTGATTGTTCTAATTGTGTTTTAACACCAATGAAACAACTAAAAACGATTTGGAGTTTTTTATTATTTTTGTGATTCGTTTTTAATAATTTAATGTAACTTTTACTATAGTTTAAATGATAGTAAAAATGTGTTATAAATTTACATTTATTGATCTAACGTTATAATTAATTTCTAGATTTACTAAAAATCATCATTATCCGTTTATCCTAGTTATTGCAGGTAAAACATAGTTGAATTCGTCATATTTGGTTTGTAAAATTGTGAATTGAATGGAATATCATTAACATGACTTAGATTTCAACAAGTAGAAGTCACATTGGATATTAATACAAACTATATTTTGAATATTTCTTAATTGTGTTGATTTTACAAACAGTTGGAATTGACTGATTTCTCTACAATAAAAATTAATAATAGTATATAAATAAAATGTGATGTTATAAGAAGTGCGTTTTTATTCAAATTTTCAAGGACAAGGCAACCATGACATCATTTTGCAACATGCTTTACATATTTGTTAAACACAACATAAAAACAAAAAATGTAATTTGGTTAATAAATTATATCTTCTTTATCCTCTTTATCCTCTATTTATTATTTATGTAAATTTGGATTTTTTTGGTTATAGTTGTTTTTAATTAATAAATTTATAATTGATAATTGTTCTATTTCAAGCCGCTAACAAATTGTATAATTTACTATATTAATATACTATAATTTACTATAACAATTCTAATTAACCTCTAAACTACAAATTTATTATTTTCATATAATTAATTTTACTACTAATTTTAAGGAATAATTCATAAACATAACTTAATATCCTAAAATAAAAAGGTATATTTTTAAGCATACATACAGACCGACAAAACTCAAGGAATAATCAAAAAATACTTAAGTACTATTTTAATTATTTAATTATATTATTTTTCAAATGAATATAAAATAGTAAAAATTAATAACAAATTAATTTATGTTACAACACAATACAAATTGACTTTAAATTGAAGTTTACATATTGAACGGAGTTTAAATTGAATTCATTTTCTAAACTGCTTAAATTCTTATGATAACAAATAATCTTCTCAACTAATATGAAATATAGCAATAAAAAACATTCTAAAAATACAAAGTTTATTACACTAATTATATTAAGTGTTATTGATAAATTAATTATTTAATAACTTTAACTTATAATTTTATTAAAATAAATCAAACATGAAATGAGTTTAACATGTTATGATTCTAAAAAACTGGAAATGTAAGTATTATAATTAAATATAATTTAACTAATCTTGGTAGTAAATTATGCAAATTAAATATAATTCAGTGTTATTGATGTTTTTTTCTCAAATTAACATTACCAAAAATTTTTTAGTCTAATCAAAACTTTTCAAATTTTATGAGTAGGGGGTCATAAAATCTAATATCGAGCTTACAACAGCTTAAACATCGAGCTAAATTCAGGAATAGTAAAACAGTTTTTTCAATATTTACATTTTTTGATTCTTAATATTCAGTCTTTTTTTCTAAGACTGCTTAAAAAATATGTTTGATTATTTCTAGATTCTTATATTGTAATATCATATTTTTGTTTCACGGTTTTATACATGAACATTAAAATATCACATTTTAAAATGGTATATAAAAATTTTTGGAAATATCGTGTTATTACAAACTATTAAAAGCTGTGGTAATAATTATTATAAATTAATAATAAAAAATTTAAAAAAAAATAAAAAGTGAAAAAAGAGATGGCCATTTATTTATAAATATTTGGCACTTTCCTTTCCCACTTTCACCTGTTTATCAAAAAAATATTTGCCTCGATTGTTTTTTGAAGGAAGTCCACTTTTCAGCCACTGTTTTTGCATCCGTTTCACCCACTTTCCTTGTCCGTACTGCGTGGACGCGGATGTGGTTTCCCTTCGCTTGGGGGGGGGGGGGGGGGGTCAGGGGGATCCGCGCCAAGGGAGGACTTGGAAAGTGGGTGAAACGGTGCACAAACAGACTGTATGAGTGCGTCTTTATGATCCTTCTTTTCAATGCTCCGTCTCACTCGGTTTCCACTAAATCAAGGTGATTTTTCGGCATTTCCTGAATTCGGGAACCAGACCTAATATTATCCAAAACGCCCATTTACTATAATTATAATAAAAAATTATAAAATATAGTAAATTAATTCTATATTTAGACGGGGTGAGGGTGGGAAAGGTCTGCCCCTGAAACTAGATATTTTAGGGATTCATGAGGATTGTTAATTTTTCTGAGGATGGTAAATATCTTAAACATAATTTCTTTCAATTTAGATTTTTTTGCCTAAGATCAAAAAGGTATATTTTGAAACACATGATTTTCTTTAAAAATGCTATTTATGGATTTTTTAAAAGATGATTCTTGGTGTTGATTTTTACAAAAAAATAATCTATTTCTATTTTTTGATTTACCACAAGACTAACCTTGGTTTAAATGAAAACATTTGACAGACATTTAATTATCGAAAAAGTCGATTTTTTTATCAAAATCACAAAACAAATTAATCGAACAATTTTTAATCTTTTTTACAAAAAATACAATTTATTAAAAATCAATTCATGATATTTCAAACAATAAAAATTGATAACAAATAACGTACTGATAATTAATACTTTATGCGATGACAATTTATGTATTTGCGCAAATTCAAAAAGAGAGGTTTTGGATATCGATAAAACAACGACTGATAAATAAACAAATTTTTAAAATAAAATCATTTTTGTTTTAAACGGTTTTATTTATATTTCAAAACATATATACACAAGAAATATATGTTTATATTATTTTTTTTTATACAATATCAATTTTCAATAGAAATGTGTTCAATTTATCAATCAATTATATATATTAATTGGCGTTTTTGTTGTGTTTTGACGATTTTTGATATAATCAATTAACAAAACTCACTTTATAAAAATTCTTTGATAATTTTATTTATAGAATTTTAAATCAATAATGGCAGTGCTATAAATAACTCTGAGGATGGTAAGTCGTGTAACAAACAGACATTATCAACACAGACTTAAACATCTAAGAAGTGAAATGACGTGTTCCCATATTCAAAAATAGTACCTTACTCGATATACATTTCAGATAGATGTAAAAGTGTAAACTTTCTATTTCTGTCATCCTCAGAAAATAATTGCCATCCTCAGAACTGTAAATCTGTTTAAAACACAAGTTAATATCAAAATAAAACATTCATATTAAAATATACACAACATGATTAACTTTGTTATTACAATAAATTTGAATAATTGCATAAATTACAAAAATATTTATAAATTTGTTTTTTAAAAAATGCATTATTATTAAATCAGTGTTTTCGACTTTTTCAATTTTCATTTTGATAAAAAACAATTATCAATTTAAATGTAAATTTTAATTTTTATGTTATAAAG
>NW_004440243.1:25688-26793 GCF_000330505.1 Entamoeba invadens IP1
TTTGTATCCTCAGAAAAATATATTTTAATAAGGATAGCCTTGATCCTGAGGATACACCTTATCCTCAAGAAACCCTTTTAAATCCAGATTTTTTTAAAATAATAAAAATGGGTGCATTTTTACATTAATGTATATATATATAGTGGTGGTATAAACCCACTTAATTTGAAATAAACCCACTTAAGTGAGTAAATTTTGTGAAACTTTGGTTGAACTTTAAGCCAAAATAGAAAAAACTTAATTATCACCCTTTATAAATAGGAAAGACTTTATATGATTTTTTATATTATAATGTATAGTATCGACCATCGCTAATTAAAAACCATAAATAAATAGTAAATTTATTATTAATTTTTACCATTTGACTTTTTCAAAGAAATGCTGGTTGTCAATCTTTTCTTTGCTTTTCAATCAATTGGTATGACCTATTAATCGCCTTATAACTATGACACTTATTTGATTAACTGTATTAAATGGTCTGCCGGTTGGTTGATATTACTCGGAAATTTGCCCAAGAAGGAATTATAAACTCCACCTTTCTTGCTATCTTTTTTGGATGTAAAGTCGGGACCTACATTGACCACCACCACCACCTCTTAAAATAGATTTATTTTTTCTATTTCGAATCATATTCAAATTAAAATTATAGTAAATAGGAAAATGGGAAGATATTAGGTCTGGTTCCCGAATTCAGGAAATGCCGAAAAATCACCTTGATTTAGTGGAAACCGAGTGAGACGGAGCATTGAAAAGAAGGATCATAAAGACGCACTCATACAGTCTGTTTGTGCACCGTTTCACCCACTTTCCAAGTCCTCCCTTGGCGCGGATCCCCCTGACCCCCCCCCCCCGCAAGCGAAGGGAAACCACATCCGCGTCCACGCAGTACGGACAAGGAAAGTGGGTGAAACGGATGCAAAAACAGTGGCTGAAAAGTGGACTTCCTTCAAAAAACACTCGCGGCAAATATTTTTTTGGTAAAGGTGGTGGTGGTCAATGTAGGTCCCTGTAAAGTCTGTTTAAAAAGTAAAAATATTAAAAATTAAACAAAAAAAATTATTATTTCGAAAAAAAAAGAAAAAAGCTATTGATTATAATAAAAACC
>NW_004440243.1:26893-29569 GCF_000330505.1 Entamoeba invadens IP1
TAATTTTTTAACAACAAAAAAAGAAAAATCAATGAAAAATATTTTTTACAAAAAAATCACGAACTTGTAATTATCAAATTAATTAAAGCACTACCACCATCTTCCTATATTAATTTAACAGATTTTACAACATGGCGACTCGACTTTAATGATTTATTGACTCCAATGAATAATTGTGAGTACAAACACACAACTTATGAATTTTTTGGGAAACAACTTGATACAATAACAAAACAATTCTTCCCTTTATTTAATTGTTGTGTTTATAATTACAACAATGTGATGAATTACTCAGTTGTTTATATAGAAGATGCAATCAGTGACAGCCAAAATGAAATTAATTATTTAAACTCTCTTATCGAAAAATGTCAAATATTTATTGATTGGATCACCAAAGCAATTAATGTTACACAACACACGCTTGGTTGTTTAAATTATTTGAATCAGTTTGCCATTCCTCGTGCAGGGTTTAATCAATTATACAACTTTTTCATGTTAAATAATATACCACTTCCAGGAGAAAGAAATTTGGCACCACCAGAGCAAGAAAATGTGTTATTCCAAAACAACGACCATATTATTAATGACCTGGAAATTGCAAACAATGAAGATGTTATTCAATGTCTTCCAACCCAACAAAATGATTCACAAGTTGACTGTGAAGAAAACGAAGACAATGAACGTTCTGAATCATCTGTTTCAATGCAATCAATGGACTGTGAGTGCAACAATGACCCCCAAATAGAAAAATTGTTAAATGACGATGAATTTGATTGCGGGGGATTGGAATTGTATTTAGAAAAAATGGGATATCGAAACGAATTGGTCAACGTAACGAACGCGACTTTGAGATTTTTGGGACTCCCAAAAAATGTTAACGCAGTAAACAGAAGCCAACAAATGTTCAGAATGCATGAATATATGTCTAAAAAGTTCAATTATATAACTTACACTTTGATGGCGAGTATTACCTCCAACATATCTGCAGATGTTTGGGGAGGCAAATACGTCGTGCAAAGACGCTTCCGGGAAAATCAGGAAGGAAGGGAGTGTTTTTAGATGAAGAAAAAACGCTTTGATTAAACAAATTAAAGAAAGTGAAAAAAATAAAGTACCAATGAGTTACAGTGATTTAATGCTTTTTATTGTGACAACACTGTGTCTAGAAGATGTAACAAGAAATTCTCTCTATCATTTCGTTGCAACAGACAAACGTATTAAAACAGTGACCGGAAAGTGTATGGAAATTGAACGCGTTGAAGTTGAACCCGAAAAAATTAAAACTTACTTTAAACTCTTATCAGAAAACGTTACTGGAGTACCAATAGCATTTATTTTTAATGGAGACGAATCTGGCTTCCAGCAGTGGGCCGATAAAATGGATAGTGTTGTTATTGTATCTTCAGATGAGACAAGAGATGTGGTTAACATTCCTATTTCACGCAATGGTAACAGAACTAGTATGCTTGGAGTAGTGTGTATGGATGGTTCTGCGTTACCTCCATATTTTATAGTTTCTACTAAAAGTGTTGAAAGGGAACTTGTAGAAAATGGAGTGACCAAGAAAAATGCCATTTTAAAATACTCAAAAAGGCAGTTATGAACACTTATCTATTCGAGGATTGGCTTGAAAACGTATTTGTTAAATTATTAAACGAAAAAAGAAAAATGTTTGATTATTATGGTGTGGCCATATTCATCATTGATGGTTATGGTTCGCATTTGAGTCGACATTCGGTGAATATAATGTCCAGGAATAATATTCGTGTCATGCTCATGCCGAGTCATTCGTCGCATTTATTGCAAGTTCTCGATGTTGCCGTGTTTTTCAACCAGAAAAGAGTGTGAATCTGAAAAAAGTTTCATGAAAGATTCGTTTTCTTCTTTGTCTTATCAATCACTTCAAATTCTATCAATAATAAACTCTTGGCAAAAAGCCACAACCACGAAAAATGTTATTGCAGCGTTTGTTGCTTGTGGTTTAGTTTCAAGACTACTTGACAATATGAATGTTGTGTGTGAGATTGTTCCAAAGTCTTGTACCAAAATTGATTGGTTTTTTGAAGAAGAAGAAATAAATGTATGTAAAAACAGGCTTCTTCTTGAAGGGCTCAGTGAAAGATTGGTAATGAAAAAGGTATTAAAAACTTTGAGACAAGAATCTCGGAAACGTGACAACTCAAAACTAGAAGAAACTTATGGCTTTATCTTGTTCAAAAACGAGAGAGTAAAAATTACACAACTTTGATAATGATTATTTAATTTATTTCATTTATTATTAATAGTTTAAAATGTTATTAGATAAATTATTTTTATGTTATTAAAAATATAGTTTTATTAATTAAACGTTTAAATACGTTTTTTTCTGAAGGGTTGGTTTCAGTGTTAGGTCAAACTTTTTAAAGACATTAACATTTGTGTTTTGAAGGTCTGTTTTATTTGTTTTATTCCATTGCAACACATTGACAAATTACGTTATTTATTCTGTCTTTATATTAACGAGAAGATTGAATTATGAATAATGTGTTATATTTATACTCCTCCATTAAATATGGACCCATTTAACCATGTAAATATTTTGCTCGATCTTCAATTTACTGAGTATTTCCACAACTTCCCATTATTATCAAATTGAGCTTTCTCACAGTTTATTTACTCTCATCTTGAGATCGTTCG
>NW_004440243.1:29669-35526 GCF_000330505.1 Entamoeba invadens IP1
GAGTAATAAATGAATCTTTTAATTTTATTTTGTAGTTCTTTTTATAAAGTTAATAATTTAAAATATTTTTTAAATAAAAAAAATAATATTTTTTTTGTTACAATTCTCAATAATTTGTGGAATGTTCTTGAAATTTTGGAATATTTTCGATGAGACAACGTTGTTTGACTGACTCTACCTATTATTTGGTTGGAAAAAAAATTATTTTAAATGAAATTTATTCGAAATGAATTATAAAAACAAATAAACTCCATTAACATACAATGGAAAACGAGTTGACAGCACTCTCAGCACTCTGCACAAACGCAACAAAGGCGGTGTCAGATTTCAACGAATTAAAAAAGGAATACAACTTTGTTGACGACAAGTCACTTGATATTGAACAACGCATTGAAAATGCAGATGGACACTTCGACAGACTTCATGAAATGTTTGAAAGAAAAAATATCATAACAGCATCACTCAACACAACTGTCATTGATATAGATAACACATCCAACAAAATCAAAAGCGAGTTAACTCTGTACTCCACAAAGTGCGACAACGAGAAGTTGTATGAAATATTTAATATCAGAATATCACTACTTGAAGAAAAGTGCCAAATGAATATAAAATTATCAAAAGATACAGATGAAATCAACAAAATCATTCAAATTAAAAACAATAAAATTGATCAAATAATGCAATCGGAGAAATATATTAATTCACAAAAACAACATGACGAAGAAGAAGAATGAATGAAGTGCGAACAAGTCGCACGTAAAGAAATAGAAAGTCTTGAACAATTGGCAGGAACGAAGATCACACGTGTTGTGTTTGACTCGGACAAAGACGATTGGTCACAAAACTATTCAGTTTTTGATGATAAAATCATAAACAGAAGCAACTTGTGCTTTTTAATAGAAGACACAAATCACAACAAGTTTGGTGGCATGTACACAGGCAAAATTAATGCTGTTGGCAATTTTATTAGCAGTGACAGTTCTTACATTTTTTCACTTGTGAGAAGTGGCACTTTAAATCCAAGAAAGTTTGAAAAGACTGGGATTAATTCTGATTTTGAATTTTTTCTTAGTTCTGAATTCTGTCCACGTCTATTTGGATTTGGTTACGGTTGTGATATACGTGTGTACAAAAAAGGTTTAAATAATAGTTATTGCAACCCAAACACTTACACCGCCAAACCAAACGAGTTGACTGATAATGAAGAATTCACACCAAAGAGTGTTGTTGTCTTCCAACTTAAATGACTTGTTTGTCGCTTTTTGTTTCGTTTTCATTTGAAATATTAGCAACACGTGACGGAAAAGTGTCATTAATGTATTTTACCACGTCGCCACAATTTGAATTAATGTACAACAAGTTTTAACAAAATGAACAATTTTTTGAATGGCAGGATAGATGGAATGAAAGAATGGGAACGTTTTACCCCTCAAACCTAAAAGTGGAACGAACACTTGATTAAAACTTTTTAGATGTTTTTGGTTATTTCGGGCATCTCATCTCTGTGTTTTGTATCTTCTTCAAAAAATAAATTCACCAAGGGGCAACCGCCAAGTTTAACAAGTTTCGACAGTTGCAGCATATCTACTTATTGTGTCCCGATCAATAATTTCAAAATTCATTAATCGAAAGTAGTTCAGTATTTTTATCAATTATGGGTTTTTTTAAATTATAATAAATTTTATTAATTGGATATCATAACTATATTAAATAATCAGAAAAATAAAGTTTTCTGATTATTTAAATTGAGAGAAAGTTCTGCTAGATAAGATTATTTTTTATTAAAAAATATTTATAATTGGTTTTTATTAATATTTTTATCAAATATTAATAAATTTTGAAAATAGATGTAAAATATAAAGTATCAACTGCCAGAATGAATTGTGAAAGTGTCTTTTTTTAACTGTTATATTTGATTAGTTTGTAAACTTTAAATTATTTTAATTAAATAAACATTTAATATATTAGTTTTCTCTTTAAGTGGTCAATAGTCAAATAGTTAAACAACAAAATTAAAACAAACACAAAATACATAGTAATTAATAATTTTTATGGATAAAAGTGTCATCACCACACTATTATTCAAAGTGATCTCTTTTGAATCTTTCTTTTCGACTTCACAGTAATTCCAAATTGTTTGTCCAAGTCTTTTTATCATCACTTTGTCCTTGACAGACCCATCAGGAAGTATAATGAATACATTCCCACCAATCCCCTCCCGATTCTCTGTGTCATACATCACAACAAATCCATCTTCAAAAAGAATGCCTTCTAAAAGATGAATGCACTCCCGCTTCTTTCGACTTCTCACTTTTCGCAGAACTCATTTTCCACTTGAATTCTTCTTGTTGTAACTGGACATCCGTTCTTGTGCTCGTTTGACAAGAAAACTCTGGACGTTGAACACAAAAGAATACTCATCGTTGTCAAAAAACACCTTTTGAATGTCGATAAATTTGTTGGAGTAATTACTCAGATTTTTGAGGTGTCCAACAACAACACATCTATTCATTGATATGAAAGCAAGCAGAGAGCACTGAAGATATGATAGCTGTGTCCGCTCATTGATACATTTGATCTTTTCACTAACACGTGATAATGTTTCCATTGTTTTTAGAGATGGATGATACACATTTATATATTTTTGATGGAGATAATTATTTACAATAAACTACCCAATTGATATTCACCAAAAAAATATTTGATAATATTAAAATAAATCTGTAATAAAAATTTAATTAAACAACTATTGGTTTTAATATTTGATTTTTATATTTTTATTTTTGTGTTGCTGGATAACACAGGAATTATAAAAATTGAATTTATGTACTGTCTGCACAAAAACGGTCCAAACTCCGGAAAACACACCAAATATATAATCAAGTTTTACAATTTTAATTGTTATGTGTTTCACAGTACAATTTGTCGACTTTGGAGGGTTTATGTTCCAAATTGTGTTATCTTAACATTTAAAATAACGCCCTAATTTTTGTTTTTGCCTGTTTTTTCAGGGATATTAATCAAAATTTTGATGGTTTTCCTTTTTTTGACTTGTGTATTGTTTATGAACAAAATACAAACTCTAAAAAAACGGAAATTTATTTAATAAACTCGATATTTCCCCGATTTTTAGACCACTTGAATTTTGTTCAATGTTATTTAAAGTGTTAATAGTTTTTATAGTGTTTTGAAAATTTGTTTCAAATGGAAAAACAAAATCCATTTTTTATGTTATTTTTTAATATTTTATAACTATTTTGAATATAAATTATTTTAGTTACTTTATTGGTTAAATTCATACAAATACGCCGAATAACAAACGGTTTGTTTACAAAAATAAGACGTTTTTATATTGATTTTAAACGAAATGAATTAAGTGTTTTATATGTCTATTTGTTGGTGTGTTGTGTTATTAATGTTATATAATTCATGTGATCAATTGCATTGTTTATAATTATTTTTATTAAATACAATTAACAATGTGTTAATTAAAAAATTAACAATAGTTAAATCAATAACAATATTTTAAAAATAAAAACGAAATCAAAATAAAGTTGTAAAAGTGTTTGAATTAAAGTGAGAAAGCACAGAACTCTTCCATTGTAATGTATCCGTCACCGTTGGCATCAGCTTTCATTACTTGTTCAACAGCTTGTTCACATCCAACCTTCTTGAAGAAAGCAGTGACTTCATCCTTAGTCAACTTTCCATCTCCATCGGCGTCCATCAACTTGTAAAGAACTTTAAGACCGACTTTGGCATCAGCCATATCAACGCCAGCAATAGCTTGATGGAACTTGGTGAACTCGGGAAGGTCGATTGTTCCGTCGTTGTCAACGTCAACAGCCTTGAAGATCAATTGAACGAGTTTCTCGTTCTTGATTTCCTTCTTAGCAGCAATAGCAGCTTTGACCTCTTCGTATTGGAGTTTGCCGTCGTTGTTGGTATCGATTGCCTTGAATGCAGCTTCAGCCATTATGAGATGACTGAACAGAAGTTGAAAGAATTTATATGGGGATGTACACGTTAACAAAAAATTGATGATTTTGTTTTTTTTAATTTTATTGTAATTCATTGGTTCTTTTCGATAACAGAAGACAAAGTCCCTCTTTGATCGATTTTTGAGTTTCACAAGAATTGTTTTGTTGTTTTAATTATTTTTTAGTAAATTCATAAGAAAATAACCATATCCGATAATTTTTTTAATATAAACCTCTTTGTATTTTTCAGTTTGATAAATTTCGTTCTTCTGTTGTTTTTAGTTCTTTTTATATTTTATTTTTATAAAAAAACACTTAAATTTATCATTATATAAAATGATAAAATTGTTTTATAATATTCAATTGTGACATTATAAAGAATTTTAAATAACAAAATTGAATCAAAATTTTAGAATTATCATAAAATGTTAAGAATGTTGATATTCTTATAATTTTACAGTATATTATTTGTTTGTAGTTAAACATTTATCCAAAAGTTGTTACAATTATAAATGTAATTTTAAACAATTTTGTAACCAATTTAAACCAAAAAGTGAATTACTCACTGAGAGACAGACTTGACCTTGTCTATCACCTTCTGTTCATCAAGTTCGATGTACCCAGTCGCCTGAATTTCGACAGACAGCCCAACAAATGCTTGCTTGATTGTTGCCTTGGTTGCTGAATACACCATTTTCTCTTTAATGGAGCAAGCAGCTGGAGTCCACAAGTAAAAGATGATCTTTTCTCTTTTGCCACTTCCTTGGTTGTATTGAAGGTGATAAACGCCATAACGGGCTGACTTTGGTGGAAGTGCTTTGGTAAAATCTTCATAAGTTTCATCGAAAGGAGCTGTTTTATCAACGACAATTTCTGTCATCTTGTCGTTCAACTTGAAAAGAATGTATCTCCACTTGTGGGACAACTTGAACTCGTTGTAAAGAGAAGTAACTACGTCGCTTAATTGAATGCCAGACATTGAGATGATCTTTCTGTTTTGGTGATGTTTTTATACCTTTTCAAATCTATTTTTATTATTTCTCAATTAAAAACAAACAACAAATTCCAAATCTTGTTTATTCAACTCGAGTTGTTGTGAAGTTTCTATTATTACTCAATTTTTTGTGTTTTATATAATAAGTATTATAATATTTTTTTATATTAAAATTGGTTTCCTAAAAGTTGATAGTTTTATCAATAAGTTATATAAATAGTTAAAATGTATTATTATTTATAGTATTTACTACAATTATTTATTTTTTGGGAATACATAATTTATCGTTTTTCCACAAAATTACCAATAAAAATAAAATGAACAAAAAACTATTATATATAATAATTTTAACAATATTATATTGTTTTAATTATAAAGGATTGTTATAACAAAAATAATAAGTGAATATAAAAAAATATAAAATAAAAATACAAGTGATGTTTCATTTTAAAAAAGAAGTCCACAACGTCAAATTTTTATCACGATCATCACCTTTTGTTTCACAATAAATCATTATTATTTAATTTTGTTTAATGTTTAAACTGGTTTTTATCCATATTGTTTATAAAATTAAAAAATTAGTTTTGTCCTAAATGCATTGGGTGGTATTTTCCAAGTAAAATAAAATGAATTTGATTTTATTTTGTATAAATATAGAATTAAATTATCGTTATTAGAACACATTTTTGTTATAAAAAGAAATTGAATGAAAAGATTATTTAAAAAATTACTTACATCATTCTTTATCAAACAAAATAATAATATACAATGACATGTATATAAGAGTTTTAATCGTTCATAGATAAAAAGATTTATTCGGTACACGACTTGAATCGATTGAAAACAATAATAAATCAAACAACTATAATTACACAATGGA
>NW_004440243.1:35626-40534 GCF_000330505.1 Entamoeba invadens IP1
TAAACTCACGGAGTTTACCAAGTTATTGAATTTCGTAAAAACATTCATACTTTCCACTTAATTTGTTAGTAATATGTTTTATAGAAAGTAATGAAAAACAGTCTGGCTCGTTCGTAAATTATAGTAATATAATATTTAATTTGATATAATACAAGAAAATGCATACATACTAACAAACAATGGAAATTAACCTTAAAACACTGATTCAAATCCACTTATTTTCTATCCTCTCCCGTTGGGACCAACTGGAAAATACTATTTATTATTTTTTTATACAAAAAAACAAAATCAACAAATAATCAAAACCATACTTATTTTTTTATTTACAATTGATACATATTGCGCGGAAGTGTTCATAACAGCACTAAACATCAAATCCTTTATTTTAGCAAACAACCAGCTTCATTGTTGAGACAAGTGTATTATAATTATCATTTTGAGTGTTCAAAGACCTGTTCTTTATTGAAATCGGAATCCTTTATTAAACTTACCAATTTGGTTTAGTTAGTTTTTTTGGTTAAAATTGTTTTTTGTCAAAAATTATTATATTATATTATTGATAAAATTTAATTAACATTAAATAGTTAAATTTTATGTTAATCATATTTAATCAACATCAGTTTTTTTCATAATAAAAAAAGTGGATGTAAATTCAAATCCTATAATTTTTGTTATTTTTTCCAGTTCCTCCTTCCTAAGGTTAAAACAAAATTTTGGTTGATATTTTTTTATTTTTATTGTTAATTTGATAATTGAATTCATATCGATAAAATAGGCCTTTTAAATACAAAAACAATTGTTGTTGTTATTCTTGTGTCAATACTTTACATAATCAAAAGCAACAAGTTGATGTTTGTCTTAATTTTTAAATAAAGATAATACATTTACCAACTAACCAAATCAAAATTTGTGGAAATGAGTCAATGTGTTCAACCGACTAAGAATGATCATGGTTGTAACTCTTAGATGTTATATGTCCAAATTCTGTATTTTATCAGAAAAATAGAGGTCTTAATATAGATAAAGTTCTTTGTTGTTTTGCTCGATAGTTATATACAATTTAATAAAAACTGAAATAGAGATTAATAATAAATAGTTGAATAGGATTAAATATAGTTAATCTTATCTAGAAGGACTTTTTTCGTTTACAGAAGTGCAAAAACCCGCTTCCGTTTTTAACCACTTATACTTAATTTATAGATTTAAATAATATTAATATAATAAAATGTATAGTACTGTTTATCATGAAGGCTGAATATGCCTCTTGAAGACTTTTTCCATCCGAGGTGATAATTTGTATTATATTTTTTAATATAATGTTTCCACAATAGGAACATTTTCTTTGGAATGATTTGAAGAAGTAAGCTTGTCATCAACTTATATTTTAAAACCATGCTGCCTCTTTTAAACAAATAATATTTTATTAGTTTGTAGAAGTGTCAATTGAATTTGTTAACTTTTATCGTTCTCATGAAATACTATCATTTTCCTCAATGTTATCTGTTCTATGTGTAAGTTAATGTGAAGGTATAATTGAATATCTTTTTAATAAATAAAATAGACACCAACACTTAAATGGTCTCTTTAAAAGTACAAACGGGTGATATTGTTGTTCCATTTGATAATAATAGTTTTGAGTTTCAACTCTATTTATTGGTTTGTTAAAACTTTTAAATAAAATATTCCTTTTTGATTTAAAAAATGAATAAAACCACTCAAATTTGTATGATTTTATTCATTTTTTAAATCAAAAAGGAATATAGTTTATATTTTAGTTTTAATTAAAGACCCGCATCCCAGTTTTATTACTATTTATATAATTACTATAAAATTTAATATTAATAATTATTCAAATAATTAATAAAACGAAAAACACCAATAAATTTATATTTTGATTAGCATCCGCCTTTTTCTCAGCATCCCACTTTTTACCTTGACTGTATATTGATATTAATTGAATTTATTTTTAATAAATTTTAAATTTATTCGTTGTGTAACTTACTATATTAATTAATTGTCTTTATAATTTCAAAACACACATTTTATATAGTACACTGACAAAATTAATACGAAGCTTTTCAAAAAAGTATTAATTAAAATATTTAAAGAAGTTCTTAATTAAAAATCTCAGAACATCAAGAAAATGGCTACCAACGCCAAGAAAGCGAAAATACTCTTTGCGGCATCATCGTTTCTTTTCTCACACTTTCCATCTTTGACGTCATAGTCCCCACTGCATTGTTGGCATTCCTCGACTTTTGAATCACATTTGGCGCAATTTGAGACTCTGCACTTTTTGCAAGCAAAAGCACCAGCTGTGCTATCGGTCTTGTATCCACTATCACATTTGGCAACACATTTATAAGTGTCTTCTACAACATACAAATTGTCGTTGCAAATTGCACATTTGTTGATATCAGTTTCGATACAAGTCTTGCAGTTCTCGACTTTGCAAGTGATTTTTACACATTTCTTAGTTTCTTTGTTTGCTTCATATCCTTCAGGGCAAGTTGAAACACATTTCAAATCTTCTGTAAGATAATTTCCATCCACACAAGTTGTACATTTTTGATCTTCACTGCACAAGACACAATTTTCAGTTGTGCATTTCACACATTTCATGTTTGTTGTGTCTTTATATCCACTTGCACAGTCTGTTGCGCAACTTTTTTGGTCAACTTGAAGATAATAGTTGGATTTACATTTATTACAGATATCAGTCTTTCCCTCAACACAGGTGTCACAATTATCAACATTGCATATTTGAGGAGTATCAGCAACACACTCCATTTTTTCGTCATTTTTAACAGTGCCTTCAGGACATTGGGTGACACAAGTGCCTTCACTCAAATAATATGTAGCTGCACATTTGGCACAGACGTCAGTCTTTCCTTCAGCACAAGTTTCACAATTTTCAACTGTGCACGTCTGAGTATCAGCAACACATTTCATGTTCGTTTCATCCTTCTTGGAACCTTCGGGACAGTCCAACCCACATTTGCCAGTCAAATCCAAATAATATGTTTCTTTACATTTGACACAGACTTCATTGTTATTTTCGGCACAAGTTTCACAATTTTCAACTGTGCATGTTTGAGGAGTATTAGCAACACATTCAGTTTTATCATCATTTAAAGTTGTGCTCTCTGGGCATGCAGAAACACAAGCTCCTTGATTTAAATAATTATTTTCACTGCATTTATTGCAAGTTTCTGTTTCTCCAATTTTTGTTGATGCATCACAATTTTCTATAGTAACAGTTTCACATTTTTTGGTTTCTGTAACTTTCATTCCAGTTTCACATTTTCCACATGTCTTGTACACATTGAGGTACATATCTTCACCCAAACATGTTGTGCATTCTTCAGTCGATTCTGTTGCTCCTTCAGCTGTTACATCTGAACAAACAGCACACATTTCATCGGTACATTTAACGCATGTGGTTGGTGTTTCAGTTGTAATTTTACCAGTTTCACAAGTCTTTTTACAAGTGTTGTCAAGATTCAACAAATAACTATCTGAACACTTTACACATTTACTTTTTGTTTCTTCGTCGCAACTCCCACAGTTTTCAATCGGAGTCGTACATTCCGCTGCGAAGACGGCATACGCAATTACTGTTAATAGAATGAATTTTTGCATTTGGTGATTTCGAGTTTGAATTATACCTTTTTATACCTTTTTCAAAATAATGAACATTTCCAAGTTGTTTTTTATTATGTGTTTTTAGAAGAAAAAACACCTATAAGCGTTTCAAAGTATTGTTATTCGTTTCAAATACTTTTATTGTATACATACTAATGTACTTTTTAAAACGAATGTTGAAATTATATATTTTCAATCAAGACTAAACAACAATTAAAAATTTAACAAATAAACAAGTGAATGTAATATGAAAATAAACTTTAATAAACTCTAAAAATATATAAAAGTAATCAAACTTTTAATTTTCATGAATGGAGTCTTCATAAAAATTTTATATAATTTATCTAATGTTTTTTTTACATTTTCATTTAATTGTTTTTCATACAACTAAACACAGATAAATAATTATAAAAAAAATATTTTTATATAGTTTATTATTATTATATATAAATATATTGATTTGGCAAGTTATATTATGTTTTCACATAATTCAATTAACAAAAAATTTGGTGATTTTCAAAACACATTCAAATAATTTTGTTTGTAAATTGTGTAATGAACATAACAAAATCAATTGATATTAAACCAGAAATTGTACAAAATTATAACAACATAAGTTGAAACGAACATATATATTAAAAATTATAATTTCTTGTTGATTTTTATTTAATAATATTAAAAATTGTCCACATATCAAAAACTAATAATAGATTGTGTTTGTTATAAAATTTTTAACATTGAGTTGAAGTAATCGACATTTCCCCATAATTTTCATTGTGTTATTTCTTTCAATTGTATTAAAAAACAAACAATAATAATAATAATTATAATAATAAAAAAATAATAAAAACATTCAATTGTTTAGTTTAACTCAAACACATTAAAAATTAGTAAATTTATAATAAAAATTCAATTTAATAATAAAATAAAAATATCCAAGTTAAAAACGAACTGGTTTCAAAGAATAAACAAGTCTATAATTGTTATTATCTTGATGTAGAATAAAAATCCTATTTTCGACAGTAAATTTTTAAAAAGTTGTACACCTTCTTATATTGCACCGCCATTGTCAAATCAATTCCTTCGTTTTGCAATTTGTTGTTTCTTTTCATAGTCTCATCAAAGCAAAAGTGATCTCTTTTGTTATACAATTGTTCGTTCTGTGACTCAGACTCGTCTTCTATGTACTCCTCTTCCATACAAATTTTCTTCGTTTTTTTCTTTGGCTTTTCAAAGATCGTATTAGTTGTTTCTTGTGTGTTC
>NW_004440243.1:40634-47735 GCF_000330505.1 Entamoeba invadens IP1
TTTGGATCTTTCTGAATCGGTGCAATTTCTTTTGCAATTCGCGTTATGAAGACTTTTTGTCTCCGGTTAGCCTCATAAATGAATTCTCATTTAAATCCGTTTAGAGTTTAATTAAAAATACACGGACAAGTCTTGTTTTGTGGGTCTGACTGAAGCGTTGAACTCATTTGGAGCAAGTCTTGTTGTGATGCCGTTTGTTCCATTATTGCCCCCTATGTTGTGTGGAGTGACAAGACATTCATTTTATTTTTGTAAATTATATATTTATAAATCAAAATAGTATAATAAATAGTTTAGCTGGTTTTAATAAAATTTCTTTAAATAGATGAATATGAAACAATGTAAAATAAATATACAATTAGGACTCATGAAGTGAAGGCGCATTCGAACGTTCAAATCGCTCAAACGAGAATTCTTCGTGAATTAATTTCGAGCGAACTTCTACAGACCCGAGCGAAATAAAGTTAAACGGTTCACCTCCAATTTCAGAAAATATAGAAGCGATCTCTTCTTCAACTCCGTACATGCGAAGTTTGGGGATTATCTGCAACTGTGTTGTTTCCTCTACAACTTCCATTGAAATTTTTAAAAGTGACTTCTTCGGTTGGGTTTGAATCTTCTTAGTACGACTTTTCAGGCATCGGCTTTTGAATTCGGCTTGGTAACTTGTTTCCAATTTGAGCTTATTAAATCTTGTAGCGTTCATGTTGTATAATGATCAGATCAATCCATTAAATAGTAGTGGTTAAATGAAAGGGGGTATTTAAACAGTTTTTTCTTTTTTTTAACAATTCAAACAGTCTTCACATAACCTTGTCGAGTTACTGAGTTGTTTTTAATTATTCAAATACCAAACCATTTTTAGTAAGACTGAAAAAGCAAATGATCGTTGTGGGCTTATCATAAAATGGCTTGTTTCGAAAAAAACGGTCTTATTTTTTTGTAATAAAACGACAAAAAAATTTAAATACCTTGGTGTAAACGACCCAACATGGGTGTAAACTATCATATTTTACAAAAAAGCTATTTAAATTAACTTAAAAATATACATTTACTATAAATTATTACAATTATGAAAGAAAATTATTTCGATTGCATTATTTTTGTTTTATCTAGTCATTAAAAACTAATAAAAATATATAAAATTTTTGTTTTTTTGATAATTGAAAGTTGACAAAAGAAAGTCATGTGAGTGAAAGTTAATTTAGCTTTTTTCTTATAAAATTATTTAATAATTAAAAACACAAAAGAAATAATTTGCCACTTTTTGAAAAAAATAAAGTCTGAGTGAATTTTTTTCATTTTGCTGTTTTTTTCGTAGAAAATAACAGACTTTTTTACTTAGATAAGCAAACGTTTAAAATTGGTAAACACCTGTAATGTTTTTTTTAAATAAAACTTAAAGTATATATTTTAAAGTTGTTTTTTTATGTTCGGGTTTTGTTATCAAGTTAAATACTGAGTTGGTCTAAATATTCTTTTTTTATATTGCAAATATCTTCATAGGTAATCCAAAATGTGGCAAACCGTTTTAAAACGTTTACTATTTCAATTTGAAATATGATATTATTAGTTGTTTGTTTAAATGTCTTGGAATATATAAATTGAAAACGGCAATATGTACAATTTGTTACCAACAAAAAAATTAATTAAAAATATAATAAACATTTAAATAAATAATAATATATTTAATATAAAATAACGCCATTTTACAAAAATATGAAAAATGGTATTTTTAGTTATATTATTCAAATAATATAATAATAAATTATATAATCAAAGCTATAACACAAAATATTTTTTCTTGTAGTTTATTATTTCAATTTATATTATTATTTTATTATTACAATCTAGAAATAAAGTTTTGTAAAGGGCATACTACTGGATGCACGTTTATCCATGATTGGTGTCCATCCAGTGAAAACTCCCTTTTTAGCTGGATACAAATATTTATTTGTAAAATAAAGTCAATTTTGTCATAAAAACGAAAGCATTTATTTTCAAATAATAAAAAATCTACAATAAGAAAATAAATAACAGCCACTCAAGATTATTTTAGACGAAATACAATGGACAATTGATAAGCTTTTTAATATTTAATCAGATAAATAAATAATTTGTTTATTATGAAAATATTGTTATATTAAACAAAAAAGGGCACTTGGTAGTTATTCAATAAAAATACTTACACATAACAGTAGATAATACACTTCTAATATTAGAACTTCGAACATTTTTTTTACTTACAATTCGTATCTTTATGAAACAAAATCATTTATTTTATTAATAATATAATAATAAATGAATATAGATTATTACTAAAATATATCAAAAGTCTGAATCCAAATAATGAAAAATAAAAATTATCTCCTGTATATTTTATATATTGATTAAATGTATTTACATATTACAATTAAAAGTGTATAAACAATTTTAGTGATTCAAAATAGTGATTAATAATACAAAACAAAAAAAACCAAAAAATCTTTAAAATAAAAGTGATATAAATTGTTGGAAAGTAAATTATATAATAAAAAACTATTAATGAGTCAGTCTTTTAATGTTATCTGGTTCTTAATATTTATCTGGTGGACATAAAATAGTATTAATTTTGTCTAAACATCGAGCATTCGGTAAAAAAAATGAAAAAACAAGAAACAATTTAAATGGATTTTTGTGAAGGCTTCCCAAAATATTTCAATCTTTATGGTCCAAAAAGTATCAAATAACGTTGAAAGATAGAATATATAATGTTTATTATAATATTTCTTAAACGTGATTTTATCAAATATATTGACATTAAAATAATTGAAAAAGGTATATTTGTTACTTTTTGAAGTGAAGCATAATTTTTTAAAAAAATTTGTTGAATATTTTATGAATATATTTAAACAAACTAATTGTCTTCTTTTTCAATGGGAAGACACACTGGAGCTCAATCACAAGCCGCTTCACACACCGCTGCAGTTGAAAGACATGCAGACAATGTGAGAGCACAAGCACAAGCACATTATGATGCAGAATCAAGACATGCAGCTAACAGAGAAGCTCAAGCTTATGCTCACCAGGCTGCTGTTGACAGACATGCTGAGAATTATGCAAAATACAATTAATTTTATTTAATTGATTTTTCTAATTTAATTGTTTTTAATAAATTGAAGTACATTTTTCTTTGAAATAAAGCTTAATATTTGTTTTATTTTATTTTTTTAACACTTAAATAACAATTAAGTTTTTTAATTGTACTTACTTGGGTGATATATTATTTTTTTCTTTGATAGCAACGTGTCGTTATACACATAATACACTTTTAAAAACGAATAAATTAATATTTAAACTTAATATCATTTAATTATATGACATAAAAATTTTGTATAATGTATTTTAAATGTCAAGGTTATTATTTAACTGTCACAATTTACAAATAATGTTTTTTAGTATTAAAAATTAGTTATTTTTTGAATTTTAATTATTCAAACACTGTTAAACAATCAAATAATTGTTGTTTTATCGCAAATAATTTATTAATTTATTAGTGATAAATTTTAATTTAAATATCTTAATAATTATCGTTTTTACAATGTAATGTTAAAAAATAATCTAAATTTCACATTCATGTTCAAAATAAACAATGAATGCCTTTTTCTTTTAACTTTGTGTTTTTCTTGTCGTTATTATATGAACATGTTAAAAACATAATATAATTTAACTAAAAAATTCTTTACCCATTTCTTAACTTTTTTATACTAATATTTTTGAATATATTTTTCAGGTGCAAAACCTAGTAAATAATAACTTGCTGTTTATCTATGATATTAAAACACAATTCAAATTATAATGAATAATGGTATTTTGTTATTCCAATGTATTTAAAATCAAGTTATAAGATAATCGATAATATTTTTTTTATCAAATTTCATTACACTTTGATTATTTAATACAATAATAAATTATGTAAATAATATTATATTATAACATAAATTAACAATTTATATTATTTATTGTTGCCATTAAAAAAAATATTTTTAAAACATTTACAGACCACAAAACACATAATTATAACAATATATAACTTGCATAATATAAAATTTATTAATTATAATGTTGAAATGTGTTGACTAAAGATGGTCTTTAAGTTTTTTAATTAATTTTTAGTGTTCGATTGACATAATACTTTTTATAAATGAGAAAACACATATAAATATAACAACCAATTAACTTCAATATATCGATGGCGCAGCTTTTCTATCACACACAAAAGTAATAAAACTTAGAGCTGTTTTAGCCTCAATTAAAAATGTCAAATCGTCGTATTTTGATTCTTTTCCTCTTGCAGTAATAGTGTATTCCACTCCGCCATCCTTCTTCCCTTTTGTATAAATTCTTGTATGTGTAGTTCTTCCTTCACTTCTTTTTGATATAGTAATTGGTGCATTAACAACGTTATAACTCTCCCTCACAAGAAACGTTCCATCAACGTGTCCTTCCAGTGTAGCAACAGCGTCGTCCTTTGTAATGCCTCCAAACCACCATTCGGCCTTAAATACATCAACCATCTTCCTCAAACAATTTTTGTCGTTGTAAAACTTCCCAAACAGCCGGATGAGGTATTTAAACCTCATTATATCGATTTCATTAGCTACTCCAATGTTCCTCTTCAAGACTTTCTCGTCGTCTTCTTTCAATCTAAAAGTCTTCACAATTGGTTTAATGAACTCGTCGACCAACACAAAATTTGTTCTGCATATCTCACCTTCGAAATTTTTCTGCCACCAACTTGTAGCATTTGAGTCGCCAAGTGACACACCCAGTCTTAGAGTGTTCACTAACTCGACTAACTTGTCGATGCCAACACGCTTCTTTGCATCAAACTCCCAACACCTTTTCATAATCAGTTCAGCATCTTTGGGAGTCTTCTCTATTAACTCTTTAAAAGTCTTTCTGACTCTGTGGACCTCATTTTCTTTGTCTTTTTTGTGTTCATTTTCTTCAATGAAAGTCACTGGCAAAATTGGGCGCCCGCCACTCTTTAATAATTCAATCATTTTTGCTGTTGTTTTGATCTCTTGATACTCAAAAAAGGGCGCACTCTCATAGAACACCTCCCACATTGTTATTCCAAGCGAGTAGACGTCGATCTCCTTTCCAATCGACTTTGCCATCAGTAACACTTCTGGCGCACAGTACTTTGAGAAGTCCCTGAACGTTCGACTTTTTGATTGTAAAGTGTCTGCAAAGCCAAAATCGCCGACTTTGATGTGGAAGTTCTCATCTAAAAGGAAATTAGCTGGTTTGACGTCTCTGTGAATGATGTTGACGACATTGTGAAGCCACTGAATCCGTTCACAACACTGAAGAAACAAATCAATTTTCAAAGGAACATCAAGAGGACGGCGGAGATACTCAGACGTGATGTTGTCACAGTGAATGTACTTCGATAAGTCAGTCTTTATAAACTCGTGGACAAACATGGGGGTGGTGGTTGGAGTTACTACGCCTATAAATAGAACAACATTTGAACTGTGGAAATTGTTCATCAATTCCATTTCATGAAGGTATGTCTTAAGTTCGGTGGGAGTTAACTCGTCTATGGGTATCTTAACGGCTACAGAAACACCACTTAGTGCTCCTTTGTATACACTCCCAAAACACCCCTTTCCGATAAAACCTGTTTCTTTGTCTATAAAAAGGTCTTCTTTTTTTATTGTTAAAGATGAGAGAGACATTGGAATTATTAATTTATGAGACTGTTTTTAGTCGTTTATATTTGTTCATTAAAATATTAATTTACACTATTTATAGTGTTTTTAAAAAGTTAAACATTTTTTCTTATAAAATCTTTAATTTTTCGATACGATAGTTGAAATTATAGTTTGTTCCGTACTCTCTGATATTATTATATAACTTCGAAGGTATATATTTATTGTCTGTCAGTGTAGTTTTTATTACACAACTTTTTAAATTAAGACGTTTTTAAATTAATCAACGTGCATTTATCAAAGTTCAAAAAACTATTGTACCAAACTATGATATATAATAAAAACAACTATTAAATATAATTATAAATAATATCTTATTTGACTACATGCCACTTTAATGGAATTAACAATGAGAGTTGAGAATCCAAGAAAACTACAAATAATTTTTTTGGAGTTAAAAAACATGTGTAGTTTATATCAGAAACAAAATACAATTTTTACTCTGAAATGAATAACAAAACCAATAACAAAAAACATCCATAATTATTCCCGTCACTAATTGACGGGTAAACTCAAGAAAAAGATAAAAAATGATTCTTTATCAGGGTTTATCAAAATGTATCTTGAAACTATATTCAATTAATAAATTTATTATAAATAATGGTTAATTATTTGAATTTCAACAATGATTATTATAAATATATAATAATAAATATATAATAAATATATAATAAATATGGTCTTATTTAGAATAATTGATATAAATAGACCAATAACTCACTTATATTACCAAAAAATGACTTCTCTTGATTCATTTAATATAGTTGTTGTCTCGAAGTATTTTACTTCCATTCAAGACTTCATTCACTTGGTCTTAGTGTGCAAGAAATTCAGAAGCACTTTCGACCAATTCCACGCAAATCCCATTCCTTTGACTACTAAGACAATTAAACACTTTCCAAATATAGAAACACTCAATTTATGGAGTAAAGAAGATGAGACTTTTGGCAACGTTATTTCAGAGATACCTTCCAAGCCCTTTTTTGCGGTTATTGTGTGGTACCCCTGTGACTATTCTTACATTAAAACTTACGAGAGCACCAATGTGAAGTTTATGAATATCACATACAACTTAGTTGATTTCAAGAAGTACGGCAGTGACATCCCAAAGTACACCAAGACCCTTGGCAGTTTCTGTTATGCCACCAAACCAATCGCCTCTCTGACATTACCCGACACTCTACAGACCATTATGAATAATTGTTTCAACAGTTGCACTCTTTTAAAGTCGATTCGCCTTTCCCCCTTCACCACTTCAATTCAGTCCCAGTGTTTTATTGAATGCGTGTCTTTACAATCAATTCTAATTCCCTCGGGCGTCGACCAAATCGGGTCGTCACTT
>NW_004440243.1:47835-59588 GCF_000330505.1 Entamoeba invadens IP1
AATATAATATAATATAATATAATATAATATAATATAATATAATATAATATAATATAATATAATATAATATAATATAATATAATATAATATAATATAATATAATATAATATAATATAATATAATATAATATAATATAATATAATATAATATAATATACAGTTAGAGGCGTTTATTTGTCTAATTTTCGAATATGCTAATTTGTTGCAATAACTGGTCAATAATTTTAGGTGTACAACAATAAATTATTTTTGTATTCGTAACTTTTGTTGAATTAAAAACTAAAAATTTATTTAAAAATAAATTTCATTGAAAAAGACTTTGCTACATAATAACTTATTTACAACAATAAAAGCCTTTAACTATATGTTATACTTTATTATAATTTTTCTTTTCTTATATTTCAAATGATATTTATTTATTATATATTTTAATAAGTTGAACATTTTCTCAGTAATATGATCAATAAAAAACTATTGTTAATTTTAACAATACTATCGTTATGACTAAATTGTCAATTTGTGATAAAAGTTTATTTAAATTGTCCATAACAATTGATAAAGTTGTTAATTAATTTAATAAACTTTTAATTAAATATCATCTTTGTTTAAGGGTTCACTGTTATTAAATGTAATATATATCAATATAAGATAGTTTTCATGGTAATATCATTTAAAAGTACTTTAGTTATAATTATTTTAAACATTTGGGAAATATATTACAAGTCCTAATCATTATAATAATTCGACTTTCTTACTTTTTGTTATTTTTTATGCTCTTCTATGATCACGTTAATGTGCTTTAAATAAAACAATGAAATTAATTTTCTTAATGTGAATAATTGTTCAACAACTTGAATAAATTTTGTCTTTAAAAGTTATCTTGTGTATTTTCGACCACAATAAACGTAATATATCAAGAAGTCATCACAATGGTACATTTCTATTATTTTCATTTTTTAATGTTTAATGTGTATATAAAATTAAAGTTATTTTAGTCCATTAAATAACATTAAACAACTAAAACGTAATTATAAACTTAATAAAATATGCACATTAACTTTATTTTCTAAATCCAATTTAAATTCGCATATTTTATAGTTTATCTATTCAAATAAATTAATTATATTATTAAATTATTGTTAAGTATTATTATTTATATACTACAATAAAGTTATTAAAAATATTTGTGTAGTGTCATCTATATATAAATATTATAACACTAATTGATCAATTTTATTACTTCAATAATTAAATTAATAGATTATATCTAATAATGAAGATTTGTTGATTTAATTTTATAATACAACAAATTATTAATATGTTGTGTAATAAATTGAGTTATATACATGTCTTTTTTTTTATTGCACTGTGTGTAATAAATTGTATATAAACAAATTTCTTTTTTCCTAATATTTAATGTCAATCACCGAAGATGTGCCCAGAGTTTTACCCCCAGATGATTTACTTTTGCCAGGTGAAAAGCCAAGAGTACATCCAAAAAATGAAAAGAAAGTAGAAGATGTTCCCAAAGTATTACCTCCAGATGATCTTGTTCTTCCAAAAAAAATTACAATTTCTTGTTGATTACGAAGAAAAAGGAAGACAAAAAACAGCAATACCAGCCGATCTCATAGCTCCAAAAATGCATTTTAAAAATTAAAGATGATAATTTCATAATTTAATGATTTTATTAATACATTACATTTTATGTTTTAATTATATTATTAAATATATATACAGATAGAGTATTTGATGGGTGACAGAAACTCAAGGTGAGCCAAGAAATTTGAAGATTAATTAATAAAAAACATGGGGTTTTATTTTTTTATTTTTTATTTTATCTTGATAATTATTGATATGAAAACGCGTGCCAAACACATTTCTTAAAATAATTCTGGCACTTAATAAGTTTCTGGCTCCGCGTAAATACTCAATTTGTAAATTTATTTAAGTCGTGTTAATGATTTATGATACAAAAGTTTATTTGTAAATACATTATTTATTTATATTTTAATTATTCACATTTAAATATGAACACAATATCAATACTTTAAAATACACTATGTTATTCATATTGGTATATTTTAACGGAATATTTATTCAAAAATTTGTGTATTCCCCCTTTAAAGTTGTATGTAGTAATACATACAACTTTAATAGGGGAATAATCGTTTTCTCAAACTTGTTTTTTCTTTGACTTTGTCTTTTGTTTCTAAATATTAATACTTAAAAAGTAAATTTTTTTTTGAAACATTAAAAAAAATTGTATCAGTTTTTTACCATTTTTATAATTTATTACCCAACTTTTAATTTTTAAAGAATTTGACGTGTTTTTTTGTAAAAGGGACGACCTTTGTAAAAATAACAACGTTAAAAGTGACTTTAATGTATTTAATAAACTCAATATTCCTCACTTTTCCAACAACTAGATAAAGTTTATTGTTATTCTTAAAAAATAAAGGAATAAACGATATTAAATATAAAACAATATTTTAAAAAGATTGACATTTTATTCACATTAGATAATTGGGCAAAAATAAATCGTTTGTGTTATTCTTTTGTATATATTACATTTATCAATTTATAGGCATTTGAATTTTTGAATTTTAAGTCTAATTTACATTATTATATTTGGTTTCATTTTTAATTTTATAAATTGTTTAATTTAAAATAATAAACTGAACTACAAGACTAATAATGACTAATGATATTATAGTAAAATAATAACAGTGATAAAAAATAATCTTAAATAACATTAATAAACCGTTGTTTATTCACTTTGCACCAATTGTTTGTTTTGTTTGTAAAGTTACACATACCAAACATTCATTATAATTTTGATTTCAAATCATTTCAACCAGAAAAAAAAATCAAAGTGGTCGTGATTGAAAAGGTAATTTAAGTTTATATATTACAAATCATTTTAATTTGTGTATATTTAAATATGTAATCAAAATTTGTTTTCATTTTAATATTTTTTAATGAAAATAGACATTTCATAAATGCTATTTTTGTATAATTTGTATCATCTGAATTAACCATTGATATTGTTAAATTTGTTACTTTATTTTTGTGTTTATGATTTTTTAAATATATTGTTCAACATTTAAACAATTTATTTATAGATTCAATATTGTATCTCATTATTTAAAAACTTGTTTATACTTTTAAGAACCAACTAATTTCAAAACTTAGTTCATATAATAAATTTTATTAAAAAGCAATTCGTTAATAATCTAATTTAATTTTATTTTCTAATTATCCAAATTTGTTGATTTTGTTTTCGAACAGCAAATCCATATTTTATTTTAAGCAAATTATGGAAATGGTTACAAATAATAAACTTTTAGTATAATTTTTAAATGTTGTTCGATTAATTTAAATTTAGATTTATTGAAAGTTGTAAAAGTCTTTGTTTTCTTTTGTTTGTTTTTATTTAATTATTATTTTTTATTTTTGGCGTATATATGTTATTTATAGGATGAAATGGGATTGGATAAAAACAGCTTTTTGAATATTCTTAAGGTTATTCTGTTTAATAAAGGGTTTACAGTTTAATAAAAATGTATTATCTTTTGAATAAATTAGATTTTATCAACACAAAAATATTCAAATAAGGGTGTATTAGTGTTTATTGAAACGGAAATATCAATCTACCTTTTATGACCAGAAGTTTAATAAATACCAAAAAATGGATTTAAAGAACATAAAAATACTCAAAAACATCAAATGTTTGTGTTAACACTCTTACTTACACTTTCTTATGCAGGCTTCGACTTAAACAAAAAAGACTATGATCTTTTCAAAGAGTTTGAAGTAGTCTTCAACAAAAAGTATCTAACTCCAACTGAACGCCTTCACCGCTTTTCTATTTTCAAAGAGAAAATAGCGGACTGTCGACATAGAAATTCTCTCAGAACATCAGAAAGCGATGCTTACTTTAACATCAATCAATTTACTGACATGATTGAGTTTGAAACTGGCCTTTCTCCAAAACGACTTATTAACATGAAAAAGAGTAATTTGAAAAAGGACGATTTACCCATTCTTCCAGCAGGTAATGTACTTCCACCTTCACTTTCATACTGTGGCCCATATGTCAACCAAAATACTGATCATCCCAAAATAGACTTTTGTGGAAAGCCGATCAACCAATTGTCTTGTGGGTGTTGTTACGCAGCTGCCATTGCCAATCACGGACAAATTATGTATGCCAACATGACTTATTACAAAAACAACAAAGACGAGAGTAAAATCCAAAAATTGTACTTCACTCCACAGAGGTTTATAGATAAAGAATATTCTCAGTACGGATTCTCAAATAAGAGATGTTGTGGAGGTAATTCTGGCATTGCAATTACTGGCATGCCAACTTATTCGTTACAATCTGATTATCCCTTTGTGGATGGGACAACTGAATACTACACCAAACCCGCCCCATGTACACCAAGAGGAGATCAAAATGAAAAAGTCCCCATTTACATGAGAAACTATTACCCACAAGTGTTCTCTGTCAATCAAGCGGGTTCTCATGCAAACCAAGTAATGGCACTAAAGAAGATTATACATCACTATGGATCGGTTTTGGTTGCTATTCAAGCATCTGGAACGGGTATTCAACAATACCAAAGTGGCATATTTACATTCCCAGCAGCGAAGTGTGATAAACCATTAATCGACCACCAAGTCATATTAGTTGGATATGGCAAAGAGAATGGCAAGGAGTACTTTATTGCTAGAAACACTTGGGGAGAAAGTTGGGGAGAAAATGGAGGATTTGCTAAGATAAGTATGGATGTCATGTGTGGAATGGCACAAGACGATTGGAGAGGATATGAGTCACAAAATTACATCTTCCATTCGGGTAGTTGTGTACTTGATCCAAATTGTGAAACTTGTAATAAAAACACACTCATTTGCGACAAGTGCAGAGCTGGAAGTAACCAAGATTCAAGAGGAATGTGTGTAGCTCCAGGACAATATGATTTCAACCCATCAAATCCAGTTAATCCACCTGCTGTGACTTGTTTGAGTGGGTGTGTTAAATGCACTAATGCTACAATTTGCGAGACATGTGCAGTTGGTAAATACTTAAAAAATGACAGAAAAGCTTGTTTAACTGCATGTCCAAATGGCCAATATCCTAACAACAATAAAGTGTGTGTTGCTTGTTCAACTGCCAATTGTGCAACATGTGGTACAAATAATGTCTGCACTGCATGCAAATCTGGATATCAAAAAACAGCATCAAACACTTGTCAATTGATTCCATGCGGAGACGGGAAGTTTGGGACATCTCCAAATTGCCAGAATTGCCTTGCAAACTGCAAGACGTGTACGAGTGGAGCTGTTTGTGAATTGTGCACTGGAACGTACAAGCTTCAAGAAGACAAAAAGAAGTGTTTGGCGACATGCCCAACAGGCGCTTATGTGAATGGCAATTATTGTAAGAAATGCACTACCAAGAATTGCAACACTTGTAACAACAAAAACGTCTGCACTAAATGTATTGCCGGATTTGAATTAACTGCGACAACCAACCAATGCACATCACCAAGTGGAGCGTGCGGAGAAGGAGAATTTGGAACTGCTGGTAATTGCAAGAAATGTGGAGTTGCGAACTGCAAGATGTGCAACAACGCAGAAACATGTGAAGAATGCACTGGCGCATTAAATCTCGAATTTGGATCGAAAAAATGCAGTCAGAGTTGCCCAAGTGGTTTTTATTCGGACAACCAAAAGTGCTTGAAATGCCAAGAAAATTGTGAGAGTTGTCAAAGTGGAGAAATTTGTGATAAATGTAAAGCAGATGTAAAATTCAAAGTTGAAGGGAAGTGTTATGCGGTGTGCCCTGATTATTACTTTGAGGAAAATGGAGAGTGTGTGAAATGTAAAGAAAGTTATGAAACTCCTTGTAATGACCAAGAGTGCATAAAATGCACAACTCCACAACAGAAAAATGGAGCTACTAAAATGCTTGGTCTATTCATTTTCGTGATTATAGTGCTATTCATATAATTTCATTTTTAATATTTAGTTGTTTTTTTAGAAATAGTATGGTTATATTTTTTTAAAAAAAATCTTACATAGAAATATATAATTCAATTAAACCTTTCATAAGTGGGTCTCATTATTAAGAGACGTTTTTTATTTCATTTTATTTTATTAAAAAAATAACAATAATGCGGGTCGAAATAACACCCAATCTAACAAAATTTTAAACGACGATCAATAAATAAAAACGTTATAAGACCAACTTTAATAGACATATAATAACTAATTTATCATATTCAGCAAATGTTTAAAATAAAATAAAAACAAAAATAAGCAAAAAAAATTAATTGAGTTGGTAAACAACAATATTTTTTATAGTAAAAATGTCATTATCTGTCAAATCATTCTGTTTGGCAGTGTAATCATATGGTTTACAACAACTACCATCAACACCTTTCTTGTTCACGTGAATATCATTAGTACTAAATCCAAATCCAATAGTGAATAATGTTATATCATCTCGAGGATATAGACAAATATCATTAGCAAAGAGACACTTCTTTTCAAACTTCTTTGGATTTAAAATGCCATTTCTTACGAGTGAATATATATAAGTACTGTAACTTAAAAATTTGCTATTAAAATCAATTTTGCAATCGACTACACCACCAAATTTGTTGTGATTTGTGTCTTCTATTAAAATACATTTTTTGTTTGTGTTATTTATTTTTTCTTCAAAGACGGAGGTGTTTTGTGACCAATTGTCTCTGTCTGAGTCAAACAAAACACTTCCAATTTTCATTTCTGTCAACTTCTCAAGACTGTTTTTTCTTCAATTGTAATGTGTTCGATATTTATTCTCTCCACTTCTTGTTCAACTTTTACTTCTTTTTCTTGTTGTTCTATTTTAATTACTTTTTCATCTTTTTTAACAACAGTGTTTTCTTCTTGATGTTGTTCATTACATTCGTCGTGTTGTTTATATAAACTGATAATATTCTTTATTTCATCAACTTTTATGTTTTTTGCTTGGACAATTTTGGTGATTACTTTTTCAAATGGTTGAATGTCTATTTTGCATTTTTCTTCATAAAGTGAAATTCTGAGAGAACATATTTCATACTTCTTGTCGTTGTCACTTTGCTTTAAATATGACGCCAACTCATTTTCAATTTTAGTTGTTATGTTTTTTAAATCAGTAACAATTATGTTGAGTAAAGTCGTGATATTATATTTTCTCATCAATGTTTCATTAAGTCTGTCATTATACTTCTCTGCGTTAACAATGCGTTGTGCTATGGCAAGTGACTTGTTGTCAACAAAGTTATATTCATTCTTAGAATTTTCAAAATCTAATACTGCTTTTGTTGCAGTTATTAATAATGCCTGAAGTGCTTTTAACTTGTTTTCCATGTTAATTAATTTTTTGAGTTTATTCAAGTTATTATTAAAATAGTATAAACACATCGAAATATTTTTTAAAAATATAAGAAAATAATTATATTGTATCATTTGTTTATAATAATGTTTATAAGTGTTTACATTATTATAGTATAATAAGCTTAGTAAATGGATTTAATTCTTGTTATTTATTTATATAAATTTAAATCAATTTTACATTCTCTAATTAAATTTAATATACAGTCATTAGAAAAGCAAGATGCTAATCTAAATATGAATTTTATTTAATATTTTTCATTTTTAATTATTTAAATAATTATTAAAATATATTTATATTAAAAATAACCAATAGTTGGGAGTGTCGTCCTTTCTCTATCATTCCTTTATTTCCTCATACTGTACAATTATAATAATTTCCCAATTACATTTAAAGGGGGGATAAAAAACCGCTTCCGCTTAAAAACCGATTCTTTCAAAAAAATAGTTTTTTGTTAATTTAACTATAATTTAATTTATAGTTTATTTTTTTCCTGTTTCAACAATAAAAAGATATAAATTCAGGGTTTTTTATTCAAACAATATTTTACAAAATGAAAAGAGCCTTTTTATTTTTTTGTGAAAATTTTTTTATTACATAAAAAGAGCAAAGTTTGCCGAAGCCATAAACCGAGACTATTAAAAGTAGCAAGCAAAAGTTTATTTTGAGGACAATTAATTACATAAAAACGAAAATACAATGTTACACACCAAAAATTATTTTGAATTGTTTTTCGAACTCTTTTTCGATTTTTTGTTGGAATACAAAAACTAATAAATCTTGAACCTATGAGTGCACCTTTTTTTCACACCCCCTTTATTTTCCTCTAAATTTTTTTCATTGTTTTTTAAGAGTAGAATCGATGATACTTGTGGTAGTTATAAACATACTCAAGAATAAAATTTAATGTTCTAACAGAGTTTGATCATATTTTATAATGATATACATACATTTTTGTATCAGAAGATGAATGCACCTTTTTTCCATCACCCCTAAAAATTTATTCCTCAATTAATCAAAAGTGCGTTTTATGGCCAAATTAAAATATTTTATATTGGCAAGTTCCAAGTGAAGATGTTTGAATTCCCCATTCCCAACTCTTTTTCAAGTTCATGTTGAGTATTGTATGTACAATGCATCTTCAAGTGCGTGAACAATTTTTTAATAAATTATGACCAAAAAAGAAGCAAAACAATAAATATGGTAATTTTCAATAAAATTTAAAGGACAAAATGATGGAAGCGGTTTTTAAGACGCTTGGATGCCGATATATTTTTTCTGTGTTTTTTGATAAAATTTAAAAACTTTTCAATTGTTTTACAAAACCAGTCTTTTTGGTATTATTTTAGTGTAGTTCATTTTTGATTTGGTATGGTATCGGTTTTATACGCCGAGAAGAGAGGATAACAATAAGACGAAAAAGATAATGCATGGTATCTCCAAAGTCGGCAACATTTCTTATTGGTAAAAAAATCAAAAAAATCTGTGTTTCATACTACAATTTTTAACAAATTGGCAACAAAATACAATATTTTGCTGATAAAATTAACTCGAATAAAAGTTTCAAAAAGGTGGCATAATTTACTTTTAAATACCAAAATACATGTAATTTATTGGCAAGTTTACACCAAAAAGAAGGGAAGCGGTTTTAAAACCTCGAGCAAAATCACAAAAAAATAATATGGCATTGTAAAACAATTAATTATATTTTTAAGTTATATAAAGCCAAGATGGTGAAGGTATCGGTTTTATTGTCCATTTAATTATGTTGCCCAAAAATGTATTTATTAATTTGGGTATAAAAATTGTTGAAGAAAGAGGTTGTATTCTTTCAACATGTAACCAAAAGATGATAGTTTATAAATGAATAATGATTCAATGACACAGTTAAATGTTGCCCGAAAGACAAAAATTGTTTTTATTAATTATTTACACAGTGTTTCATCAAGCACATATGGTGTTAATTTGGTGTTTATTATAGGATAAAAATGATTTTTTATAGTTAATTAAATTAAAATATTATTAAATTAATTCACAAAGGGATGAAATTAAAGATAGGAAGAGAAAAGAAAAAATTAATTTCTGAACTTCATCACTGCCCCAATAGTGAACATACAACACAATTACGAATATTAACAATTATTCAATTATAGTTGTTAATAAATTCGATTCATCGAAGAATCAATTTGGTTGTATACTCTTATTTATTTGACAGTTAAATGAATTGTGTTGTGGCTTTCATTTAAATCAATCCAGATCAAAACATGCGTTTTATGTTTTATAGATTCTTCAATTAAAGTAACGAAATGATATAACCAAAGAACAATAAATATATAACTATATTTACTAAAAAATATCAGAATGATTATTATTTATTAATAGAATGTAAATAGTTTTTTTAAAATAAAAACTATAAATTTTATTTAAGTAATTTATTATAACTATTCTATAAAAAACAAATCCAACACACACAAAACATTAGTTCATTAAATATAACAATACTTAAATTGTTTGCAATAAGTTTAATCAATAACAACGCATCAATCCAATGAGTTGATTGAGCTTAAAACCCCATTTGATAACCCAGGTATACTACATATAACTACGAGTAAGTTCAGATAAAAAAAGTGATGCACGCCAACAATAAAACTATACATTATAATTTAAATAATTACATTTTTAATATTTATCAGAATCCTTAAAACATCATGTGATATATAATTCGACCAAACATAATCTTTATAAACTTATGGCACCTTCTGGTATTAAACAGCCTTATAAACTGAGCTCGGAAAAGGTTAAAAGCCTCCACCTTGCAGGTCCTAAAATTCCAAATAGTTTAGGCCTCATTGAATATCTTAAAACATGTCCAGACACTTTTGAAAAGTTTAAAAATTTAGAAAAAAAAATGTAATTTGGCTCAATTTTCATTCTTTTAGAGATCAGATCCGTTTTTGTTTTTTTGAACTTCCGTCCGATATTTCAGAATCGCTCAAAACAAACAATCTTTCATTTTTGGTATCTTTGGAGCTTTTTTCGGGACAATGAAATCTCATGGAGTTAAAACACAAATTTCTAAAATTAAAAAAGAAATGAAAACAGGACAAAAACCCGAAAAAGGACGACCAAGAAAGCTAACAGATTTAGAAATTGAAAAACTTCAAGCTGAAAATAAAAATGTGGGGAGTTCTTTTTTGGGTGCTGGCTTGTTTATTAAGCAAAATTTCGGGAAAAATTTAGAGAGGAGGCAATTGCATCAAATTGTCGGACACATTGAAGGTTTAGAGAAAAAAGTGGCACCTGTAATGGAAAAAAATAGGGCAGAAGTTAAACCAGAGTCAATTATGTCCTATTATTCCGACTTAAAGAAAAAACTTGATGGGGTACGTTTCGAATTGGTTTTTAATTTAGACGAAATTGGTTTTGCTCAATGGGTAGACGCCACTCAACAAATTGTTTATGCATCTGTTGAGTCGGGAGAGCAGGTTTATACCGAAGTGGATCGGGATAAAGCCAGAATTAGTTTACTTTGTTGCATTTGTGTTGATGGAACAAAACTTACTCCACTTGTGGTAACAAAACGTCTATCCTTGTTAGACACCACGCTTGCTATTTTAAGTGGAAGAGCTATTATTAGAACACAACAATCTGGTATGCTGACAACAGACCTTTACACGCTTTGGTTAAAAAGAGTCTTTTTCCCAACAATTAAGGCAAAAAGAGAGCAAATGGGAGTTAGATCGGATACGAAAGGATACTTAATTCTCGATGGATTCTCTGGTCACTTTTCTAAACAAATTGAAGATCTATTTTTAGAAAATCACGTCGAAATGATCAAAGAAGTTGCCCATAGTTCTCATCTGTTTCAGCCTTTAGACTTGGGAATTTTTGGGATAGAAAAGGTGTTTTTACAAAACAAAAATGGGTTGATGCAGCACAAATTTGAGTTAAAAGAAAAAGAGGGGAAATTTGAGCACAAAGTCGGAAATATTCTAAAAATGGATTCCCCCGATTTTAAAAATCTTTTGAAAGGTTTTGTGAACCTTTCAGAAGAAGAAAGAATTAAAGAAATTCTCTATTCTTTGGAAGTGGTTGCAAATGGGGACAATGTTACAAGCGCATTTTCTCAGGCTGGAATCACAGTGGCTGTGAAAAAACCAACACAAGAGGAAATAGAAAAAGCTTTAAAAATCAATCCCAATTATAACCCATCCGATTTGATTCATGGTGTTATAAGAATTGAAATAAATTCAGCAAGAGAAGCCTCTAAATTCTCTGGGAAAGATGGGGACCCCAAAAGAAACAAAAGAACCCAAACGTAT
>NW_004440243.1:59688-63968 GCF_000330505.1 Entamoeba invadens IP1
AAGTCAACAAAGGGAAAAACCTCGAAAAATCGACAATGAGAATGATTCTTAAACAATTATAATTTGAGATGGTATTGGTTTAATTAATTTAAACTCTAAATTTATTTTCTTTGGAGTTTTTTATAATTTGTTTTTTATAATTATTTAATAAAAAACTTTGCGATAAAAATTAACAAAAATAATTGAAATGTTTAAAATTAGAAGTGATATTAATAGAGATATAATTTATTTTATCGACAAAATGATTTGTTTTTATAACATCTAGTTTATTTTAGTTATTTAATTAAAAATATCATATTATTGAGATCTGTATTTTCGTCTTTTTTTCAATAATAAATATAAATAATGAAACTTATAATATCAAATAAGTTTAAAAACAATTATCAGTTCTATCGCAATTCACAAATTGTTTCCTTTTAAACAATTTGTTGTTTTTAATTTTAGAAAAAGTGGTTGTTTACAATTTTAAATTCTGTTATGGAAACATCAATATTACAAACTTTAAAAAACGAGCCTTTCTTTAATACAAAAATGTGGAATTTTGATAAAAAATATTCAAAACAACTTTTGATTGGAAAATAATTCGTCTTTTCAAAAAGAGTATTTAAACTTATAAAACTGGTATTTATATATGTGTGAACAAATGAGGAGGTGATATAAATAATGGCGAGAGAGTGTGGATTTGACATGGTGAGGAGAGGAAAGAGTGCGTGGATGGTTTTGACAATAACAAATAAAAAAATGTGGTTTAACATTTTGTGCCATAAACGTGTTGTGTTTGATACGTTACAACTTCAAAACAAATCAAGACCAAAGCGACTTTCCTCTTTTAATTTAATCAAACTGGGCAGTCCATGTGCATCATATCAACGCGGTGAAAGCTGCGTTAGACTTATTCAATTAATTTGTTTTAATTGTTTTTATTATATTTTAATAGTTTGTAAAAAAGTAAATAATAACTTGAAATTGTTTTGTAATCGTAGTCTATTTATGATTTGTTTTTCGTCATTGTTTTCGTAACTTTCCTGAAAGAACACATAACCTGTGGCTAAACTATGATGTTTTTTCCCAATAAAATAAGAAATAATTGATTTTCCTTCTAAAATATTCTTAAAGAGCTTTGGCAATGTTGTTGTCGTTGTTATTTTTTCTTTTTGTAAACGAAAAAACAATAACAAAAAAGACAAAATAAATAACATTTTTATTATTTTTACCATAAAAAAAGCGATTTTTAAAAGAAGTGGTTTTCAGCCCCCCTTTAATTATTTTAATTAAAAATATAATAATTTTGACATAATTTATTACTCTTTTTTTTATCAAAATATTAGTGTCTCTATCACATTTCATTTTGCTAACATCCAAATGATAAAAGTATCCTTTTACATAAGCAAAAACGTTGCTGCTCAACTCAATTTTCACACGTTTGTTGCAGTGTAATCTACAACTTTTTTAAATTAATATCAACATTTTTGGTATTGTTATTTCAATCGGTGACTTACATCGATTTAAACACTATTTTCCAAGTTCTTCAATCCTTTCATTCAAAATAACATGACTCAATTTATTGAAACTTAAAAAGACTTTTTTATTTATTTTATTGATATTTGTTTTTAAAAATTTCTTTCATAGTTTTGCACAATTCAAATACAAAATTTTCTACTTGTGTCACACTTTCTGGTAAGTCCATATGCTTCAAATTATTATATTCATAAAAATACAATTTCCCAATGTTTTGAAGATTTTGAGGAAGACAGACACTTGACAAATTCACATAATGAGAAAACAAAATATCTGAAAAACTTGTTTAATTGGCGTTGATATTCCCTTTACTCTTTTTTACAATTTGGAAAACATTTTTATTTTATTTTTTATCACATGTTTTCATATATTCAGATTTATAAATTTACACATGGTAAACACTATTTTACCCAAAAAAGCTCGCAAATTTGTTTTCCAAAATCTATTGAAGTGAGTGCATTTCAATTTTTTAAAACAGTCTTCTTGGACTTTTTAAAAGCTTTCTGGGAATTTGATGAATTTCAAAGACACACAATTTGAAAAGCAAAATTTTTTAAAATATGAAAGTATGAAATAAACAATTACAGTGATAATATTTAAGTATTTAATTTGGAATAAACCCACTTAAGTGAGTAATTTTTGGTTTTATTTTTGGAAATAACAAAAAAATTAAAAAACTGAAATTTTGTAAATTGACAAAAACATTTTAATAACAACAAATTATTTTTTATTAAAAATAACATTTTAATAACAAAAAAAAACATAAAAGTAAAAATAATTAATTTAAATTTATTTCATTACATTTGCAAAACTTGGGCTAGTGTATATGTTGATTTGTTCTGGTGAAAACTTTATGATTTTTAAGTTTTTTTCAAGTTTAAACATTGTTTTTAATGCTTTGAATGGAAAACTTGTCGAATCCGGAATCCATTTGATATTTGACCAAAAAGTGTACTATTTTTACATTTTTTGTGTAAAAACCGACATTTAACGATTTACATAAAATGTAACTCATTTTTCGGTCCAAATGTTTTTTAAAACAGTTTTCAAAAAAAATTCATAAGTTTAATTTAAAAATACCGACTTTGAAGTTTATAAATTAAAAAATAATAAATCCAATCTCAATCCATGCCTAGGAAAATTTTGTTTTTTTGCACTAAAATATTTTTTTGGCAAATTAAAATAAAATTCACCTCATCCTTAGATTATTAAAATAGTTTGATAGTAAAAACGTATAGTTTTGAAACTATTAACAACTGGTTAATTATAATAGTATACACATAATATAATCAATTATACAAATTTATTATAACGATATATTAATATTAACTATATATCAACTAATGTTTAACCCACAATAATATATTTATGTATCATATAATGTAATAAATAATATATTATGAAATGGTACATTTTGTCAAAAACATTCAAATAACATTTTCTAAAAACAAATATATACATTTATAAAAACTATATAAGAAATTAATAACAACGAAATATTAATAGTAAAATAAAGTCACAAATAAACCTAAAAAACAATTTAACTATTAATAAATTATTATTATTCTATAAATTAATGATTTAAATTCATTTTGAACATAAATTTTTTAATAAAATAACAAAAAAACTAAAAGTATAATAAATTTAATCATTTTGATATAATTAAATAATATTAAATTCAAATAAAATAATGTTAAATAAATTAGAAATAGTATAATAAAATAGTAATTAGAACCAATCATTTAATTATAATAGTTACCATTATTACAATTAAATTTTATTTATTCTTTAGTTTATGTGAACATTCTTGACATGTATTATATTATTTATTTAATTTGTAATTATATTCATTTTATTACAAATTATAATATTTTTTATTAACAAATTTTAATTATTAATTATTAACATGAAGAAAAATTTTTTTAACCAAACACACCTTAAGAACACTTCAATTATTTAATTACTGTGTTTTCATTGTGTTATTAAATGAATTACTATTTAAAAATAACATTATGGGATTTTATTTTTATTTATTAGTAAAATTAATAATAACTTAACTATAAGTTTGTAACAATAATTGTTATAATTAATTATTTTATATTTTTATAGTTTAATTAAATAATAATTTATTATAAAATTATTATAGTTTTATTTAATAAAATATATATAATAACTTATTAAATTATTATTTTGTTATCAATTTAATAATTAAAATTTCATCAAACATGCAACAAAAATTTGTTATTAATAACCCGTTATTAACACAATAGTCGTAGCTGTATTATTTGTATGTTGTATTTTAGAGTATATATTTGCTTTATAATATTGTAGACTAAAAACTGTCGATGTATTTTTTTAATAATATACACTTGTAATTGATATGTGATTTTTTACAACTTATAATCTTAATGACTATTGTGGATGCAAACAATGACATTGATCCTCTTTTACAAGTAATATTATGAAATATTTGTCAAAAATATATTAAAAACATTGTATTAAATATATCGTTACAAAATGGCATAATCTGAAAATAAACACTAACTGAATTACCAATAACATGAAACCAAAAAAGAAAAGATGAGACAGTTCAGAAATGTAAATTCTCGGTATCATGTAAGCCCGATTAAATAGTTTGACGTAACATAATTGAATTCCAGGTGTTGTTGTAATATATAAAATTAAATAACAAAATAAAAGTAATTTCTCGATATTTGGTTGCATTTTTTCTTTCTTTTTAAAACATTCGAGTTGTTACAAGT